>NC_090646.1:26093734-26393734 GCF_040937935.1 Hyperolius riggenbachi | reverse complement strand
GAACGCACAGGGCAGTGCGCTGTGAAAAGCGCACAGAAACGGCCCTGATGTGAACGAGGCTTTATAGTAGTAAAGTCCACTGGGCTCTCACACCATTCAATGTAACCTATAGATAAAAAACAAACTGCACATCGCGTAATCCTGTATTCAACAATCTACACACTTCAAAACCGTGCAGTGTGAACCAAGTGCATTCACTCGTGATACCATCACCCGTAATCAGAGAGGCTCACCGGATTAAAACCACCTCATTTTTCAGGTGGATCTCTTGCTCAATGCTTTGCTTCACTAGGGTACTTCAGTGAACCATACCTCAATACTGGTATACTGTAAATCTTTTTTTTAATTCTTCATGAAAATGCTCCAGAACCTGCACCTCTGCTGGTGGAGGGCGGAGCGATGGAGAGGAGATTCAGCAGAGGTGCAGGTTCTGGTGCATTTTTATAAAGAACTAGCTGATTGCCCGGCGTTGCCCGGGTATGTATTTGGCTGGTGTTGGCTCCGCCTACTTTTTCTAACCCTAACACACAATTACTCACTGACCAAGTTTGTGAGCTTTGCGGTCTTTGGTATCAATAATCTGCATTGAAATGAAACAAATCTGATTGGGTGTGTGTGGCTCCACCCCCTTTTCTGAATTTGAACCCCAGTCACCCAATAACCAACTGTACCAGGTTTGAGGCCTGTGCCATTAACAGTTCAAGAATGGTAGCAATTAAATATTCCCCTTGAAAAACAACAGGTGAAGTTTGATTCACTTTTGTAGGCTCCACCCACTTTTCTGAATATTAATTTCAGTCACCCAGTGACCAACTGTGCAAAGTTTAAAAACCCTGCCATTAACAGAATGGCTGCAGTTTACATTTTCTCAGTGAAATTTGTATTTGTCTTCACCCACTGATGACCCGGCGTTGCCCGGGTATGTATTTGACTGGTGTTGGCTCCGCCCACTTTCTAACCCTAACGCACAAACACTCAATGACCAAGTTTGTGAGCTTTGGGGTCCTTGGCATCAATAATTTGTATATTCCCATAGAAATTAAACAAATCAGATAGGCTGTTTGTGGCTCCACCCCTCTCCAGCATTTGAACCCCAGTCAACCAATGACCAACTGTAGCAGGTTTGAGGCATCTGCTATTAACAGTGTAAAAATGGCAGCAATTTAAATATTCCACTTGAAAATCAACAGGTGAATTTTGATTGGCTACTATAGGCTCCACCCACTTCCCTGAAAATTAATCTCAGTCACTCAGTGACCATCTGGGCAAAGATTGGGAACCCTGAAATAAACAGAAGGGCTGCAGTTTACACTTTTCCAGTGAAATTTGTTTTTGGCTCCGCCCACTTTTTGTAACCTGGACACAAAGTCACTACTCAATGCCCAAGTTTGTGAGTTTTGGGGTCCTTGGCATCAATAATTTGTATTTTCCCATTAAATGAAACAAATCTGATTCACTGTTTGTGGCTCTGTCCCCTTTTCTGAATTTGAACCCCAGTGACCCAATGACCAACTGTACCAGGTTTGAGGCTTGTGCCATTAACAGTGCAAAAATGGCAGCAATTTTAATATTCTCCTTGAAAAGTGACATGTGATTTTTGATTGGCATTTTTAGGCTCCACCCACTTTTCTGAATATTAATCCCAGTCACCCGGTAACCAGCTATGCTAAGTTTGAGAACCCTGCCATTAACAGTGAAGACAGGCTGCAGTTTACAATTTCCCAGAAAAATCTGTTTTTAACTCCACCCACTTTTTGTAACCTTGACACACAGTCACTACTCAATGACCAAGTTTGTGAGCTTTTGGGTTCCTGGCATCAAAATTGTGCTAATATAAGCAGTTTATCCAGCAAAGAAATCTGGCTGTTTTTGGCTCCGCCCCTTTACTGAATTTGAACCCCAAACACTTAAAGGGAACCTTAAGGGAGTAAAATTATTTAAAATAAACACATGACATCGCTGCAAATGAATATTACATACTTACCTCACTGTCAGTTCCTCTCAGAAGCTCACCATTTTCTCCTTACAGTGATCACTTCCAGTTCTGACAATATTTTGTCAGAACTGAAATATACCAGTTGCTGTCAGTTATACATCAGCAGCTGTCAGTTACAACTGAATGTACAAGGTAATGTCCATGTTTCCCTATGGCTCAAGTGAGCGATATTACAGTTTAACAGTGTGATGAGCAGGAAGCTGTTATGGGGTAATGGCCATTTTTAAAATGGAGGACGGAGAATTCCATTGATCACAGTGGACAAATGGGACACGGGAGAGGAGAAAGAGATTGGGGAGTAGACTGCACGGGAGGTAAGTATGACCTGTGCATGTTTATTTTGACTTTTTATTTTCAGTTCAGGTTCTCTTTAACGACCGACTGTAGCAGGTTTGAGGCCTCTGCTATTAACAGTGTGAGAATGGCTGCAGTTTCAACATTCCCCTTGAAAATCAATAGGTGAATTTTGATTGGCTCTTGTAGGCTTCACCTACTTTTCCGAATATTAATTCTAGTCACCCAGTGACCAACTGTGTGAAGTTTGAGAACCCTGCCATTAACAGTGTAAGAAAAGCTGCAGTTTACATTTACCCATGTAAAAAGTTAGTTGTTTTTGGCTCTGCCCACTATTTCTAATCTTGACATACAGTCACTTAATGACCAAGTTTATGAGCTTTGGCATCAATAAGTTGCATTTCACCATTGAAATTAAACAAATCTGATTGGCTGTTTTTGGCCCGCTCCTTTCAGAATTTAATCCCCAGTCTCCCAGTGACTGACTGTAGCAGATGTTAGGCCTCTGCCATTAAGAGTGCATGAATGTCAGCAATGTAAATATTCCCCTTGAAAATCAAAAGGTGAATTTTGATTGGCTGCTGTAGGCTCCACCCACTTTTCTGAATATTAGTCCCAGTCACCCAGTGGCCAACTGTGTCACGTTTGAGAACCCTGCCAATAACAGAATGGCTGAAATCAATCTAACAAATCTGATTGGCTGTTTGTGGCTCCACCCCTATAGTGAATTTGGACCCCAGTCACCCAATGACTGACTGTATCAGGTTTGAGGCCTCTGCCACTAACAGTGTAAGAATGGTAGCAATGTGAATATTCCCCTTGAAAATCAATAGGTTCATTTTGATTGGCTGTTGTAGGCTCCACCCACATTTCTGAATATTCATCCCAGTCACCCAGTGGCCAATTGTGTAAAGTTTGGGAACCCTGCAATGTAAAAAATGAAGTTGTTGGCACTGCCCACTTTTTCTAACCTTGACATACAGTCACTCAATTATCAAGTTTATCAGCTTTGGGGTCCTTGGTATCAATACTTTGTATATTCCCATTGAAAAATAAACAAATCTGGCTGTTTGTGGCTCCGCCCCCTTCCTGAATTTGGACCCTAGTCACCCAGTGTCCAACTGTACCAGGTTTGAGGCATCTGCTTTTACCAGTATAAGAGAATGGTAGCAGATGAAATATTCCCTTTGAAAATCAAAAGGTGAATTTTTATTGGCTGTTGCAGGCTCCACCCACCTTCCAAAATCTTAATCTGTCACCCAATGACCAACTGTGCAAAGTTTGAGAACCCTGCCATTAACGGTGTAAGAATGGCTGCAGTTTATATTTTCCCAGTAAAAGTTGTTTTGGCTCCGCCCACTTTTTGTAATCTGGACACACAGTCACTCAATGATCAAGTTTGTGAGCTGTCAGGTTCCTGGCATCAAAAATGTGTGAATGGAAGCAGTTTATCCACTAAGGAAATCTGATTGGCTGTATGTGGCCCCGCCCCTTTAGTGAATTTGGACCCCAGTTACCCAATGACCGACTGTAGGAAGTTTGAAGCCTCTGCCATTAACAGTGTAAGAATAGCAGCAGTTTAAATATTCCCCTTGAAAATCAATAGGTGAGTTTTGTTTGGCTGTTGTAGGCTCCACCTATTTTCTTGAATCTTAATCGCATTCACCCAGTGACCAAGTGTGTCAAGTTTGAGAACTCTGTGATTAACAGTCTAAGAATGGCTGCAGTTAACATTTTCCCATTTAAAATGAACGGCTGAAATTTGATTGGCTGTTTTATGCTCCGCCCACTTTTCCTGGATTTGTAACCTCGGTCACCAAGTGACCAACTGTGCCAAGTGTGGGGACTCTGGCTTGATTACTGTGAGAATGGCAGCCTTTTACATTTTTTCCATTGACTTGAATGGGTGGAATCTGATTGGCTGTTTGTAGCTCCGCCCACATGTGCAGGGGGGCCGCGAGACCCCCAGAACATATCATCCCAGGTAGTAAGGGATCTGTGTACCAAGTTTCGTTCAAATCGGTCAAGCGGTTTTCGCGTGATCGCGGCACATACACATATACACACACACACACACACACACACATACATACATACATACATACGATTTTATATATATAGATTAAAAAGAGTGATTTTTTGACGCAAATCAGAAAGTTAACTCTTTGACCCGGAAAATAATAAATACAATGTATTTATTCTTAAAATTGCAAACGCAATAGCCACACAAAGCGATTTTGTGAGCATTTAGTGCTCTTCCTATACCTTCCATTAGACCAAAATCACCCCAAAAATGGTAAAAGCACTGCTTTGCGGAGCACAAAGTGGACGGAACGCACTGATATGAACCTTCTCATAGAGATTAATTGCACAAGTGTTTTGTAGGCGATTTTGAAAATTGCCTGCGCTTGAAAAGAGGCTGAAAACACCCTAGATAAGAACGAGCCCTCGTTGTATGGCATGTTTTCCTTCAAACATTTTTGTTTTCTATGCATTTTAATGGGAAATAGAGGAAAAAAATTGAAAAAACAAAAATATGTCTCAGTTTTACGAATTCCAGTTTAAAAATATAAAGCTCTACTGTAGATGAAAAACACACATTTTGTTTGGCTACTTCTACTATTTATCACAAAACTTAAATTATATTCCTGTCACAATTCAAGGTGAGGTTATTCCATTCTGAAATAATGCTACAGTGTGTCATTTTCACTATGAGCTGAGAAAATAAAATAATTTTTAATGGTAACAATCAATCTTATTGGCACAGGGAACATATATCCCCTTTCACCAGTTAGTGCGGCATCAGATAGTGTCAGAGGCTTGCACAGGAGCAAGCCCAATTGTGCACAGCACTGCTTCAGTTACACAAATTATATCTATGTCCTCGCTGCTTAGATAAAGTCACAGAGGTTGTAAATATACTGACACGTGGGTTAAGTGGTTAAATTATGTTCCTGTCACAACTTATAGTGATATTTGATTTTAAATAAAGGTGTTTTTTTTTTTTTTTTTTTCTCTACGGGTTTACTTTTTCTCCTTGTATTTTTAATGGTAAAAATAAGAGAGATAGGATTAGCAAATTAAGAATTGTATTATGTAGAGGGTGTGGTCTTAAAAGTGGGTGGGTTTAAATGTATAGTTCATTTAATACTTTTCACAGCATCTTCATTATTATGAGCGTGATGGGGTGGGTGTGGCCATGATGCACATGTGCAGTACAGCACACCATGGGACTACTAGAGAGAGAGAGAGACTGGGCCGGCCAGAGCAGGAGAGGAACATCCTTGCAGGACAGCGAGGGAGTCGAAAGGATTGGAGGAAGCCCCAGGTAGGTATAGATGTTTTCATGTTGGTACACTTGAATTCCCTGGTGATCCAGTGTTAGGTCCCCTTAATTCCCTGGTGGTTCAGTGGGTCCCTTTAATTCCCTGGTGGTCTAGTGGGTGGTCCTGGGCAGGGGAGTAACTAGAAATTAGCGAGTCCCCTGAAAAAAATTGGATGGGGACCCCTCTCAACCCCCCCTCCCAGAAATTAGAAAGACAGGCCAGGTAGCCAGATGTAGCCCCCAAGTATAGGTGTTCCCTATATAGGTAGTCAGGTATAGTTAGCCAGTCATAGGTGCCCCCTGTATAGGTAGCCAGGCATAGGTGCCCCCTGTATAGGTAGCCAGGCATAGGTGCCCCTAGTATGGGTAGCCAGTTATAGGTGTCCGCAGTATATGTAGCCAGCTATAGGTGCCCCCAGCATAGGTATCCAGACATACAGTGCTGCCCATAATTATTTATACCCCTGGCAAATTTTGACCTAAAGCTACTTTTATTCAACCAAAAAGTCAATTTTTAAGAGGAATTGACATAGGTGTCTCCCAAAAGATAATAAGACGATGTACAAGAGGCTTTATTGTGAAAAAACAACAACAATTTCTCAGCTTTTATTTACATTTGAGCAAAAAGTGTCTAGTCCAGAATGATTCATACCCTTCACAAACTGCCACAGTCTGTGGGAAAATCCACAGTTCTATACCATTCCAAATAGCCCAAGCTGTTCTAAAGCATCCTAATTACCCTGATTAATTGGGAACAACTGTTTTAATCAACTCAACAAGTGAAAAACAGCAGCTCTCTGCAGTTGGTTTGTGGACTGTCATGGCTAAGAAAGGAGCTCAGTGAGGACCTGTGGCTGCACTTTGTGGCTGCTCACAAGTCAGAAAAGGGTACATGGCCATTTCTAAATGTTTTCGAGTTCCAGTGGCTACAGTGCAAAGTGTTATTAAAAAATACAAGATGTTCTATACTATGGGAAATCTCAGAGGAAGTGGTAAGAAGCCAAAAGTGACACCTGTGCTGGCCAGGAGGATAGTGAGAGAGGTGAAAAAGAATCCAAGGATCACAACCAAAGCCCTCCTGGTGAATCTGGGCTCTGCTGGTGGCAATGTCTGAAGGCAGACAATCCAACGGACTCTGCACACTGCTGGGTTCCACGGATGCAGACCAAGGAGGATGCCACTTCTCCATATAAGGCACACAAAAGCTCATTTGGCTTTTTCAAATGGACAAAGAAGAAGACTTCTGGTCTTCTGTGTTATGGTCAGATGACCAAACGTATTTGTGATTAAAAAGCCACCAAAACTTGCCGACTTTAGCAGGTAATAGCAAAGCTCCCTTACATGGTAGGAACACCAAATTTGCCAGATATGCTAAGAAGAACCGTGGAAACAAGAGGAAAAAACATTTCAAAAAGACCTTATAATTTTTGAGAAATCGATTTTAAAATTTCAAAGGAAAAAAGTATACATTTAAATGCGGCAAATGACAGTTCTTAGTGAAACAATTCCCGACAACTTTAGCAGTTAATAGCAAAGGCCCCTTACATCCTAGCATTAGCAACATCAAATGTGCAGAATATGTTAAAAAGATAGCGGGAAACAATATATATATATATATATATATATATATATATATATATATATATATATATATATATATATATATATATTTACATTTCATTTTTTGTGTGTGCTGATAGTGGGAAATTTCCCCACAAAAATTATGTGGGGTCCCCCCTCCCAAGCCTTGTAACCCCTTGTCCCCAATGCAGGCTGGGATAGCCAGAATGCGGAGCCCCGGCCATGTGGGGCTTTGCACCCTGAGCTATACCAGCCCGCATGGTCCATGGTATGGGGGGGATCCGGGGGAGCAGCGGGGCCAAGCCTCCCCCTCTCCCCCGGAGCCCTTGTCCAATCCATGGGGGATCCATCTTCATGGAGGATTCTCAGGGATTTATTTATCTTCAAAAGCACTTAGTGAATGGCAGTTGCTCTGTCCAACTGCGAATAAACTGTGTGGCTAACAGGGAAGCTGGCCAGCATCATTGTTTAAATCCTTTTTATGAAGAATAAAAGCCTTGCTGAGAATCCTTTATGGAGAGATGGACTAGTCCAAAACCTGTCGCTTCTGTCAGATTTCTACTGCCTACTGTAAATAGCACAAGAACCAGGAGAGGAAAAAGGGCTGCGGGTAATACAAATAAATGCAACAATAGTCAAATTTCAAAAAATATCAAAAAATAACTTTATTAAATATACCTAGTCTTAAATGCACATAAAAATAAATCAGATTAAAAACACTATGAGATGGCCATCCCATAGAGTGACCAGACGTCCCGGATTGCCCAGGACGCGTCCCGGATTCGGGGTCTGCTGTCCCAGGCTGCATGAGGTCCCAGGAAACGTCCCGCTTTTAGCAGTGGGACTTCCCGGCCTCGGGACTCTGGTCACTGTATTGCATGAACTGGCAGCGGCGTCTATAGATGCCGTGCCAGTTCATTGCCCGCAGCCCCGCTCCAGCCTCCTTAGTGTCTTGTCTTCCGGTGTTCCGACAATGGCAGGCGAGCAGAGCTACTGCAAGATGGCTCCCGAAGCCCTGTACTGGAGACTATTTGTGTCTCCAGTACAGTGTGTCTCCAGTACAGGGCTTCGGGCGCCATCTTGCCGTAGCCCTGCACTCTGAGCGCGGGAGACTGCAGGAGGAACAAGACGGTCCCAGGAGCAGCGCGCCAGAGGAGACTTCTGCCAGGTGAGTAAATGCTTTTTTTTTCCAGGTGAACTGTGCCCCCATTGCACTTAATTTCTGGTGACATGTTTGTCCGCAGTGCGTTTATTTTCTGGTGACATGTTTGCCCGCAGTGCATTTACTTTCTGGTGAAATGTTTGCCCACAGTGCGTTTATTTTCTGGTGAAATGTTTGCCTGCAGTGCATTTATTTTGTGCTGACATGTTGCCCGCAGTGCGTTTATTTTGTGCTGACATGTTTGCCCGCAGTGCGTTTATTTTGTGCTGACGTTGCCCACAGTGCGTTTATTTTGTGCTGACATGTTTGCCCGCAGTGCGTTTATTTTGTGCTGACGTTGCCCACAGTGCATTTATTTTGTGCTGACATGTTTGCTCGCAGTGCGTTTATTTTGTGCCCGCAATGCGTTTATTTTGTGCTGAAATGTTGCCCATTGCATTTATTTTGTGCTGACATGTTGCCCATTGCGTTTATTTTGTGCTGACATGTTGCCCATTGCATTTATTTTGTGCTGACATGTTGCCCACAATGCGTTTATTTTGTGCTGACATGTTGCCCATTGCATTTATTTTGTACTGACATGTTGCCCACATTGCATTTATTTTCTGGTGTCTGGGGTAACTGTTGCTGCATTTATTATTTAATGGTCATAGTTGGCTATGTTTGCTGCTTTGGGGTTACAGTATACTATTAAATAGCATCACACAGTTTCTGCACACCCATGATGCGAAACCTCGTCTGACCACATCATGGCGTAAACACTGCTTTCTTATGCCTCACTGTTACATCATTATGTTAGCTCCGCTCATACAGGGTCATGGCCACACACATTTTCGCTTTCGGCCGCATCTCCTCATTTTTCATTGCGGCACGCCCCCCCCCCCCCCCCATCCCAGGTTGAACCAACAAAAATCTGGTCACTCTACCATCCCACCACGTCAACACACTATCCAACTGTCACACTGTCCACACGCATACATCCTATGATGGATAAAGGGACATGCAGTGTCAAAGTCCGCCTTGACAAGGCAACAGGTAATCTCCACAAATAAGCTGGAAAAGCAAGTGGCAAGCAGCAAGCAGTTCATGCATAAGTAAGGTAAATGACAGCAACATGGGAGAACATAGGAGAAAAGTAATTTATGGCTCATTTTACGCTGGAAAAAAACGTACTTCTTATTTGTCTATGTTTGCACATATTTTACATGTTACAATTTTTCACCATAGTGCCCCTTTAAGGCTAAGTATGGATGAAACTAGGGGTTATTTAGTAAGGTAAGCATTAATACTTCGCTGGGGGGTTGTGAACACTTTATTTTTTTGATGGGAACACTGTCACTTTAAAACTTTTTTTTTCTTTTTAAACTGTGAACTTTTCTTTTTTCTGTTTACATGAATGAGTGCTGCTATTAGCAGCAGTCATTAACATTTAAGTGAGTGCACAAGTGTGAACATACACGTGCAGAAACGACGGGAGCGCACACGCGTGCAGTGGGGTTAAAAGGTCAGGACGTGTATTTCACATCCTGGAATGCACAGGAGGGATGATCAGGATATGAAATTCACGTCCAAAAATCTAAACAGGTTAAGTTGTGTAAGTACCATGCTGAAGAGGCAGCACTGTGCCTGGTGATGAATACAGAAATGTGCGTCTGCCAATTCCTCATCATTTTAAGAGAACCCAGTAGACTGAGCGTAGGACTGCATGTTTTAAGAAATAAATAGTGCTAAGGACAGTGACATTATTGTGATCATGTGTGTGCGTCTGTGTCTGTGTGTAGCAGTGGCATAGCAGTAGGGTGTGCAGAGGTAGCGACCACATCGGGGCCCTTGGGTCAGAGGGGCTCACCCTCAACCACAGTCAGGGCTGGATTTGTATTATTACCGCCCAAGGCCACTGTCAGCAGCCGCTCCCCTCCAGTATAGGTATCCAGTTGACCCCTCCGCCCCTTTCTCTCCAGTATAGGTATCCAGATGACAACTCCGCCCCTTTCTCTCCAGTATAGGTAGCCAGATGACTACCTTAATACTTACCCCCCCTCCCCTTCAGTATAGGTAGCCAGCTCGCCTTCACACGACAGCAGCCATCAGTGTCACTCATTTATTCACTCATCTCCAGTGCAGAAGCTTCCTTTTCCCTTTGTCTCCAATGCTGCCCAAGTCCATAGCCGCCGGCCACAATGCAAACGTGCACAGAGAGTAAGGTGACCGCTGTACAGGTCTCTAGCAGCAGAGTAAGCTTGCAAATGTTGCATAAGTGTAGCCTGCTGCTTTGGTGCCCTTTGCTCCTCTGGTGCCCTAGGCCAAGGCCTAGGTGGCCTTGGCCTAAATCTGGCCCTGATCACAGTATTAGCTCTCTTTTGGTCCTATGCTGGTAATTATCACTTCTATAGGTGCTTTTATTAGTAGTAATGATTAACAAACTGTCCTCCATCCCCTTCTTGCACTTCTGAAAATGTGGTTGTCCTTGGCAGGCTTTGGTGTGCCGTATCAATTGTTATGTATAGAGCTCTTGGAGGTGCCCAATGTAAACCTCTCACCGGGGCCCACAGCTCCTAAGCTACGCCACTGGTGTGTGTGTGGGGGGGGAGGAGTCAGCAGGGAAGATGGGCCAAGACTTCTTCCTCCACCAGGGCTTCCCTCTCCTAGGCTCCATGGGCTATCTCCGCTCTTCCAGACCCACAGATCTGCATGCCAGCAGTGACAGCCAGGACTCACCTGTTCCCAGGCCTGGGTTTACATCACAGGAGCCTATAGGAACAGATGCCCTGGCACACTAGACTTCACCCTTCAGGAACCCACTGAACCACAACACAAGTGTGCTGGCTGCCCCAGCTGTCTCTTGGCCCTTACCCATCGTAGGTAGCTACAGGTGTCCCTTAGCATTAGGTAGCCAGAGGCACCCTCAGTATTAAGTAGCTAGAGGTGCCCTGACTGGAGGAAGATCTGGTCAGTGGAATGCCGAGAACCATGTGACTAACCTCTCATTTACCCTCAGGACACAGCATAGGGAAGGAGGGAGGCGCTAGGGAAGGGGAGTGCCCTCCATCATCAGGTGCCTGTAGGCAGATGCCTACAGTACCTTATGGTAAATCTGGACCTGCTTGTTTCACCATTGGGTCTCTCTAGCAGTCCTACTGCAGCCACAAAGTATACTCTATTCTCTGCCTTCTCCCGCTTGGAAGACTCGTCAGGACTCAGGAGGTAGAGACCAGAGGACACCTGCAGTAGGAGCATTGGAGAGACCTAACAGTGGAAGAGGTGAGCCCCAGCGATCACTGCCATGCGCTGATCTGTGGGTCTGGATGAATGGAGAAAGCCAAGCGAGCCCCTCCACCCGACTTAGCACTGGGGGATTTCTAAATAATTCTGCTAACATTTGTATAGCGCTTTTGTCCTGCTAGACTCAGCTGTGGCAGCTAAAGGGTGTGCCCATTAAGCCACCCTTCAGTGTTAGGAAATCTTGTCCAAAGAGTCTTTACCAGGGCCGGGTTTACCATAAGGCACTGCAGGCAAGTGCCTACAGGCGCCTGATGATGGAAAGGTGGCTCAATCCCCTCCTCGAGCGCCTCCCTTCTTCCCTATGCAGAGTCCTGATGAGAGTGTAAATGAGAGGTTACTCACCTCTCTGCATTTCGCTGACAAGATCTCCCTTCAGTCAGGGGCACCTCTAGCTCAGGGCCAAATTTACCATAGGGCACTGTAGTCACGTGCCTACAGGCGAGAGGTGGTGGAAGGGCAGCTCACTCCCATCCCCGAGTGCTTCCTTCCCTATGCAGAGATCCGAATGGCGTGTAAATGAGAGGTTACTCTCCTAGCTCTCTACATTCCACTGATGAGATCTCCCTTCAGTCGGGGGCTACTTAAAGCGGAATATAACCCTGCATTTCAACTTTGCTCTAAAACATGATTTACAGCATATTATATGCAACCAGCATTTTTTTTACTAGACCAGCATTGGAAGGGTTACACAGAGTTTTAAAGTTCCTGGAGATTTCTGCAGACACATCCGAAGCTGAAATAGATACATTTTGTTTACATAAATGTATCTAAGTGTTGAATGTGACTCACTCTCTCTGACTGAGCTGGAGGACAGCCAAAGTGTGTAACATTCAACACTTAGATACATTTATGTAAACAAAATGTATCTATTTCAGCTTCGGATGCGTCTGCAGAAATCTCCAGGAACTTTAAAACTCTATGTAACCCTTCCAATGCTGGTCTAGTAAAAAAAAAAAGTGCTGGTTGCATATAATATACTGTAAATAATGTTTTAGAGCAAAGTTGAAATGCAGGGTTATATTCTGCTTTAATACTGAGGTTTCTCTTGCTACCTAATGCTAAGGGGCACCTGTAGCTACCTATGACAGGCAAGGGAACTAAAAGAGAAGTGGCAGCTGGTACAGCCAGCACACTTGCATGGCGAAGTGTAGGGTGCCAGAACATCTGTGCTTGTAGGCTCCTGTTGTGATGCAAATCCGGCCCTGGTCTTTACTGAATAGGTGCTGGCTTCAACCAGGATTTGAACCCTGGTCTCCTACGTAAGAGTCAGTGCCTGAGGCTGTAACCAGTATATCATCCAGCCAAAGGCAGGGGCGTAACTGTGGTCCTCCGGGCCTCCTCAGCTAAAATCTGGCAGCACCCACCCTCCCATATGGCAATAGCTTATAATTCCCCTTCACACAAGTTACAGTAGCTTTCGATTCTCTCCCTTGATAAAGGTCACAGCGTCAGGTCCTCTTGCTCCCCCTCCACCCATTAGGTTGAGCATTAGTAGAGCATTGTATACTACCTGCTACTAGTAGAAGGACAGGTCCTCCTCACACCTCTGCAGTGTAGCTCATTGCCATGCTTTGCAGCCAATCACCATGCATCTCCATGCAAGTCATCAAGAGCCGCGTGGTGATAGGCTGCACGGTGCGGTGATGAACTACACAAGAGGAGTGAGGAGAACCTGTCCTGCTGCTGGGAGCAGGTAATGTATAATGCTCCACTGCCACTGCTGCTGTGCCTGATAATGAGGGACGCTCATTCGGAATTTCTGATTGGAACTCGTATTTCTGCAGAAATACCGCATTACCGCAACTCTGTACTTTTAGCCCAATCACAGAACTCCGAAGCATTGGACCAATCTGAGAATGCAGAGTCGGTGCGGAAGTATTTGTCCAATCAGAGAATGCAAAAAATGACCCCCATAAAAGACTCGTCGGAAATCAGAAATCGGAATTAGAAATCGTCAGAATCGCTAATCGATATCGACAGAAATCAGAATTTCAACATTTCCGACCATCCCTAATAATAACCGAGACGTTGGCCATCTTGTGGGCTATTAATAAGATTCTGTACACAGGAAGGAAGAGAGCCATAAAAGTCTTGCAAGGGAACTCCAAAATCAGCGTTATGCCCCCCGGCTCAGGACGAGCTCTAGAATGTGAAGCTGTTTGTTGTGTTTTTGTTTTTTTCTTAAAGAGACTCCGTAACAAAAATTACAACGTTTTTTCTACCATTCTACAAGTTCCTAAACCTATTCTAATGTGCTCTGGCTTACTGCAGCACTTTCCACTATCACCGTCTCTGTAATAAATCAATGTATCTTTCCCCTGTCAGACTTGTCGGCCTGTGTCTGGAAGGCTGCCAACTCTTCCGTGCTGGTCTGTTTATGCACACCACTTTCCAGGCCACTATGCACACTCCAGTGTGTGTGTTATTTACATAAGCTAGCAGCGTCTCTGCTATCTTATCAGTGATAGAAGAGAGCTGGATAAAAATCCTCCTCTGTGAAAGGAGCTGGCTGACACATACTGAGGAATTAGACAGGAAGAAAGGATCAGCCTCACAGCCTGTCACTAGTATTCAGTGCAGGAGAGCTGAAGGGGACAGAAGGTAAAAACACACAAGTGATCTCTTGAGATACAAAAGGAAGGGTGTATACAGCCTGCTTGTGTATGGATGTATTTTCTATGTGTGGACATGCTGTACATCAACCTACTTCCTGTTTTGGTGGCCATTTTGTTTGTTTACAAACAAACTTTTTAAAACTGTTTTTGACTAGTACTTTTAATGCGGCGGGGAGCGGCAAAATTGTGACAGAGGGGAATAGGAGATGTCCCCTTACGCACTGGTATGTTTACTTTTGTGCGATTTTAACAATACAGATTCTCCTTAAGCTGACTGTGCTATTTCCTAATACTTTTATAGCCCCTCACTGAAGCACTATGCTGCACTCATGTTTATACACAGGATCATCTCTAAGTACCATAGACAACTACCCAATAATATGACTCTGGGCTATCAAATGTATGATTCTTGTGGAGACAACTTAAAGTCTTCTCGTGATGTTCTGAACATTTTATCTGGACGGAACATGGAGGCTCCTAATTATTCATGCTTGGGCCATGGCGATGTAGTGGCCTTTATTACAGATAACACTTTGTCAGAACAACTCCTGGGCTTGTATGGCTACACAAAGGTAAGTCTCAAATCTTGCCTATAGAGTTTACTAAGCAAGTGAAATGGGTGGCAAAAGCACCATTAGCATTGCCACCTAGGCATTGGGGAGGTTCAGATTAGGCACCACCAGCAGAGTTTTTAGTGTTAGGCACCACCAGGTGGGATTAGTTAGTGTAGGGCATCGAGAGGGAGGTCTAGCATCAGGATAAGGTTATGGTATAGTAAAATATCAGTAAAGATTACCATTAATTTACTATTAGAATTAAAGGGGCACTATGCCGGAAAAATTGTAAAATTGAAAATATGTGCAGGCATAGACTAATAAGAAGTATGTTTTTTTCCAGAGTAAAATGAGCCATAAATGACTTTTCTCCTATGTTGCTGTCACTTACAGTAAGTAGTAGAAATCTGACAGAAGTGACAGGTTTTTGACTAGTCCATCTCTTCATAGGATGGAAAGGACCAGTGTGGTCTGAATTATAAAACCACATATTTTTCTTATAAAATCTTTGGTTTGCGTGACTAGGGGTGTGCTGAGGGTGTGATTAGGGGTGTGTCAGGGGTGTGGCTTAAAGAGGAACTCCAGTGAAAATAATGTAATAAAAAAGTGCTTCATTTTTACAATAATTATGTATAAATGATTTAGTCAGTGTTTGCCCATTGTAAAATCTTTTAAATCCCTGATTTACATTCTGACATTTATTACATGGTGACATTTTTACTGTTAGCAGGTTATGTAGCTGCTGCATGCTTTTTTGGCAGTTGGAAACAGCTGTAAACAGCTATTTCCCACAATGCAGCAAGGTTCACAGACAGGAAACTGCCAAGAGTACGTACTCAGAATTTCTCTGTGGGAGGGGTTTCACCACAATATCAGTCATACAGCGCTCCCTGATGGTCTGTTTGTGAAAAGGAAAAGATTTCTCATGTAAAAGGGGGTATCAGCTACTGATTGGGATAAAGTTCACTTCTTGGTCGGAGTTTCTCTTTAAGTGTCCCTCTATCTTATCTCAAAATGTTGGGAGATATGCTTATCAGTGAAACTGTAGATAATAAAATTGCCCAAACGCTTGGTGAAATACAAGGAAAAAACGGTCAATTTATCTAAAAACAATGAACAAAGTGCTATGTGCCAATGCAATACAGTGCAATGAAATCCAGTCCGTGGAATAAACGTGTAATATGAGGGCTACGTGATATAAATCATCAGTAATATGCAGAGTATGCTGATAAAGTACACAGTGCTTCCCCGTGTGATGCCAGTCAGCAGCGTTGGGGAGAAGGCTGAGATCATCTTACACGATCACAGCGTGCAGCTGCTTCTAGGGAGGCCACTGTTTCACTGATAAGCAAGCATATTGTTGTATTATCATATATTGTTACCACTATATTGTCACCATATTCAGCTCTTGGGTAGTGTTGCTCGGACACTATCCGTGATCACGGCAAAGCTGTGATTCACAAGCATTTTTTCACTATTTGACATCATGATTTGAATCCGTGATTGCATAACGAACACAGATTCAATCACAGATTCCGCCGTGGTTACAAGTATTCGGCCCGTGATCACGGGTGGAAAAAACGTGATTGAAGGTAATTACATCTCCTGGCCAATCAGAGGCCCCCAGTAGGCCCTGAGCAACCAATCATAGGAGGGGAGGCTCTGCCCTCCCCTCCTGTATATAAAGCGGCAGCCATGTTCAGAGGCCCCGTCCTTGCTAGACTCTATGGACTGAGAGCATCTCCAGTCCATATTGCATAAGGCAAGAACATTTTTTTTTGTGTAAAAACCCAGCATTTTCACTTCTTTCATTTCTCTATTACTGTATTTGATAATTGTATTTAGCTAGCTAGCCAGTGATTAACTTAAAGGGGCACTATTGCTAATCTGCTTAAAATAAGTCTCTTTAACATAAATATTTGTTAGTAAAGCAATGTTAGTGAGGAGTATGAACACCGATCAAAGGGTATTTCCACACTGCCAATACCCACTGATAGCCAGATAGTCACGACGGCAGATTTACCTTTCAGACGCCGACTGGGCTAATCCATTATGTAGTAGGGGGCTCCTGTAACTGCTGCTTGAGCTGCCGTTGACTTTCATCTGGTCAGCTCAGCTATGCGCTTTCAAACTTCTAACTTCACTATCGTGCAGTTACTGTGCTCCCAGCGCAGCCGCCGTACAGCGCAGGACAGCGCCGTATGGCTCTATGTTTATGCGCTGCCCGGAAAGGACCCCTTATGGGAAGCTGGCAAAAGCCGAAGTCTGGTTACCAGGGCGACGGACAACAATAGGTGTCCGTGTCTTTGCCAGCTTCCCATAAGGGGTCCTTTCCGGGCAGCGCATAAGTTTACTGTTGGTAGGTGATGTAGCTGCTGCATGGTTTTTGGCAGTTGGAAACAGCTAGAAACAGCTATTTCCCACAAAAGTTTGAACTTTTCTTGTAGGAGGGGTTACTTGTGGGAGGGGTTTCACCACAATATCAGCCATACAGCGCCCCCTGACGGTCTGTTTGTGAAAAGGAATAGATTTCTCATGTAAAAGGGGGTATCAGCTACTGATTGGGATAAAGTTCAATTTTTGGTCGGAGTTTCTCTTTAAGTTAGTTAGTCAGTGAGTATAGTCTTCTTCAGTGACAGTGTATTGAGTGCTGTGCGTAGTGCAGGCAGGTGTTCACTGATTTCACAGCTCTATTACTGTATTTGATATTGGTGTTTAGCTAGCCAGCCAGCAGTGATCAACTTAAGATAGCTGTAGTCGCTCAGTGTAGTCAGTGACATTGTACTGTGCTAGCGTGCAGTAGAGTTGGGCCGAACCTCCAATTTTAGGTTCGCGAACCGGGTTCGCCAATGAGTGAGAGAGACCTGGGGCCCCTGGGCTGTCATGTGGACCAGTGTTTGTGATTTTAAATTTTATTTTTTGCAGCTTCTACGATGCGGTTGACAGGTGAGTGGTTAGGGAGGGGACCGTGTGGGAGCTGTGCCTACACGGGGCATCCCTGTTAAACGACGCAATTCACGATTGCGTCCAACCGAAGCCTCCCACCTGAATGCTAATCTATGTAATTACTGCTAGGTATGGTACAGCAGGCAAAGGGTGTATGACAGTGCACCTGATTGGCTGACAAGCGTCTGCTGGCCAGATAGAGGCAGGATATTGCTCTGACTGGAAGTTAGCAATTGTGTTTGTTGCAGTTGGCATTCAGTTTAGAGGTGGTGGGGTGAGTTCCCTGGAGGTGAGAGGTCCAGGGCTTGCCCGCACTTCCCTCTAGGTGTCGCATGGTGGTTTGGGGGCCCCAGTGAGTGAGAGAGACCTGGGGCCCCTGGGCTGTCATGTGGACCAGTGTTTGTGATTTTAAATTTTATTTTTTGCAGCTTCTACGATGAGGTTGACAGGTGAGTGGTTAGGGAGGGGACCGTGTGGGAGATGTGCCTACACGGGGCGTCCCTGTTAAACGACGCAATTCACGATTGCGTCCAACCGAAGCCTCCCACCTGAATGCTAATCTATGTAATTCCTGCTAGGTATGGTACAGCAGGCAAAGGGTGTATGACAGTGCACCTGATTGGCTGACAAGCGTCTGCTGGCCAGATAGAGGCAGGATATTGCTCTGACTGGAAGTTAGCAATTGTGTTTGTTGCAGTTGGCATTCAGTTTAGAGGTGGTGGGGTGAGTTCCCTGGAGGTGAGAGGTCCAGGGCTTGCCCGCACTTCCCTCTAGGTGTCGCATGGTGGTTTGGGGGCCCCAGTGAGTGAGAGAGACCTGGGGCCCCTGGGCTGTCATGTGGACCAGTGTTTGTGATTTTAAATTTTATTTTTTGCAGCTTCTACGATGCGGTTGACAGGTGAGTGGTTAGGGAGGGGACCGTGTGGGAGATGTGCCTACACGGGGCGTCCCTGTTAAACGACGCAATTCACGATTGCGTCCAACCGAAGCCTCCCACCTGAATGCTAATCTATGTAATTCCTGCTAGGTATGGTACAGCAGGCAAAGGGTGTATGACAGTGCACCTGATTGGCTGACAAGCGTCTGCTGGCCAGATAGAGGCAGGATATTGCTCTGACTGGAAGTTAGCAATTGTGTTTGTTGCAGTTGGCATTCAGTTTAGAGGTGGTGGGGTGAGTTCCCTGGAGGTGAGAGGTCCAGGGCTTGCCCGCACTTCCCTCTAGGTGTCGCATGGTGGTTTGGGGGCCCCAGTGAGTGAGAGAGACCTGGGGCCCCTGGGCTGTCATGTGGACCAGTGTTTGTGATTTTAAATTTTATTTTTTGCAGCTTCTACGATGCGGTTGACAGGTGAGTGGTTAGGGAGGGGACCGTGTGGGAGATGTGCCTACACGGGGCGTCCCTGTTAAACGACGCAATTCACGATTGCGTCCAACCGAAGCCTCCCACCTGAATGCTAATCTATGTAATTCCTGCTAGGTATGGTACAGCAGGCAAAGGGTGTATGACAGTGCACCTGATTGGCTGACAAGCGTCTGCTGGCCAGATAGAGGCAGGATATTGCTCTGACTGGAAGTTAGCAATTGTGTTTGTTGCAGTTGGCATTCAGTTTAGAGGTGGTGGGGTGAGTTCCCTGGAGGTGAGAGGTCCAGGGCTTGCCCGCACTTCCCTCTAGGTGTCGCATGGTGGTTTGGGGGCCCCAGTGAGTGAGAGAGACCTGGGGCCCCTGGGCTGTCATGTGGACCAGTGTTTGTGATTTTAAATTTTATTTTTTGCAGCTTCTACGATGCGGTTGACAGGTGAGTGGTTAGGGAGGGGACCGTGTGGGAGATGTGCCTACACGGGGCGTCCCTGTTAAACGACGCAATTCACGATTGCGTCCAACCGAAGCCTCCCACCTGAATGCTAATCTATGTAATTCCTGCTAGGTATGGTACAGCAGGCAAAGGGTGTATGACAGTGCACCTGATTGGCTGACAAGCGTCTGCTGGCCAGATAGAGGCAGGATATTGCTCTGACTGGAAGTTAGCAATTGTGTTTGTTGCAGTTGGCATTCAGTTTAGAGGTGGTGGGGTGAGTTCCCTGGAGGTGAGAGGTCCAGGGCTTGCCCGCACTTCCCTCTAGGTGTCGCATGGTGGTTTGGGGGCCCCAGTGAGTGAGAGAGACCTGGGGCCCCTGGGCTGTCATGTGGACCAGTGTTTGTGATTTTAAATTTTATTTTTTGCAGCTTCTACGATGCGGTTGACAGGTGAGTGGTTAGGGAGGGGACCGTGTGGGAGATGTGCCTACACGGGGCGTCCCTGTTAAACGACGCAACTCACAATTGCGTCCAACCGAAGCCTCCCACCTGAATGCTAATCTATGTAATTCCTGCTAGGTATGGTACAGCAGGCAAAGGGTGTATGACAGTGCACCTGATTGGCTGACAAGCGTCTGCTGGCCAGATAGAGGCAGGATATTGCTCTGACTGGAAGTTAGCAATTGTGTTTGTTGCAGTTGGCATTCAGTTTAGAGGTGGTGGGGTGAGTTCCCTGGAGGTGAGAGGTCCAGGGCTTGCCCGCACTTCCCTCTAGGTGTTGCATGGTGGTTTGGGGGCCCCAGTGAGTGAGAGAGACCTGGGGCCCCTGGGCTGTCATGTGGACCAGTGTTTGTGATTTTAAATTTTATTTTTTGCAGCTTCTACGATGCGGTTGACAGGTGAGTGGTTAGGGAGGGGACCGTGTGGGAGATGTGCCTACACGGGGCGTCCCTGTTAAACGACGCAATTCACGATTGCGTCCAACCGAAGCCTCCCACCTGAATGCTAATCTATGTAATTCCTGCTAGGTATGGTACAGCAGGCAAAGGGTGTATGACAGTGCACCTGATTGGCTGACAAGCGTCTGCTGGCCAGATAGAGGCAGGATATTGCTCTGACTGGAAGTTAGCAATTGTGTTTGTTGCAGTTGGCATTCAGTTTAGAGGTGGTGGGGTGAGTTCCCTGGAGGTGAGAGGTCCAGGGCTTGCCCGCACTTCCCTCTAGGTGTCGCATGGTGGTTTGGGGGCCCCAGTGAGTGAGAGAGACCTGGGGCCCCTGGGCTGTCATGTGGACCAGTGTTTGTGATTTTAAATTTTATTTTTTGCAGCTTCTACGATGCGGTTGACAGGTGAGTGGTTAGGGAGGGGACCGTGTGGGAGATGTGCCTACACGGGGCGTCCCTGTTAAACGACGCAATTCACGATTGCGTCCAACCGAAGACTCCCACCTGAATGCTAATCTATGTAATTCCTGCTAGGTATGGTACAGCAGGCAAAGGGTGTATGACAGTGCACCTGATTGGCTGACAAGCGTCTGCTGGCCAGATAGAGGCAGGATATTGCTCTGACTGGAAGTTAGCAATTGTGTTTGTTGCAGTTGGCATTCAGTTTAGAGGTGGTGGGGTGAGTTCCCTGGAGGTGAGAGGTCCAGGGCTTGCCCGCACTTCCCTCTAGGTGTTGCATGGTGGTTTGGGGGCCCCAGTGAGTGAGAGAGACCTGGGGCCCCTGGGCTGTCATGTGGACCAGTGTTTGTGATTTTAAATTTTATTTTTTGCAGCTTCTACGATGCGGTTGACAGGTGAGTGGTTAGGGAGGGGACCGTGTGGGAGATGTGCCTACACGGGGCGTCCCTGTTAAACGACGCAATTCACGATTGCGTCCAACCGAAGCCTCCCACCTGAATGCTAATCTATGTAATTCCTGCTAGGTATGGTACAGCAGGCAAAGGGTGTATGACAGTGCACCTGATTGGCTGACAAGCGTCTGCTGGCCAGATAGAGGCAGGATATTGCTCTGACTGGAAGTTAGCAATTGTGTTTGTTGCAGTTGGCATTCAGTTTAGAGGTGGTGGGGTGAGTTCCCTGGAGGTGAGAGGTCCAGGGCTTGCCCGCACTTCCCTCTAGGTGTCGCATGGTGGTTTGGGGGCCCCAGTGAGTGAGAGAGACCTGGGGCCCCTGGGCTGTCATGTGGACCAGTGTTTGTGATTTTAAATTTTATTTTTTGCAGCTTCTACGATGCGGTTGACAGGTGAGTGGTTAGGGAGGGGACCGTGTGGGAGATGTGCCTACACGGGGCGTCCCTGTTAAACGACGCAATTCACGATTGCGTCCAACCGAAGACTCCCACCTGAATGCTAATCTATGTAATTCCTGCTAGGTATGGTACAGCAGGCAAAGGGTGTATGACAGTGCACCTGATTGGCTGACAAGCGTCTGCTGGCCAGATAGAGGCAGGATATTGCTCTGACTGGAAGTTAGCAATTGTGTTTGTTGCATGTGTATACATCAATCAGGTAGTGTAATTAAGGTACTGTTTCACACTGACACACCATACTCACCGTGTAACGCACCGCAAACAGCTGTTTGTGTAGTGACGGCCGTGCTGGACTGGTGCGCACCATGGCGAGAGTGCAGGTTTCGGTGGCTTTACAGCCCATATGGTCGGCCTGGCTGATGTAGCTGAATGACAGAACAGTGACTGTCCAGCTGATCAAATTTGGTCTGACCACAATGAAGCAACGACCTTATTTTCTTTTGTGTGCCCCCCGAGACACTCATCTAGGCGCCGGTCATTGCTTCATTGTGATACGCAAGCCCCTTCACCACGGCAAGGTAATGATCACGAAGGGGAATGGGCGCATGTACATGCCTTTTCTTTTGTTGTTGCAGCTGCCCTCAGTGCAGCCAGAAAAATTAGGCAGTCATGTACACGCACCATAAAAATTATTACAGCGGCCGCTGCTAGTAGCGGCCTAAAAAATTCAGCAATCCGCCTGGAGTCCCGGACCCTGTTGGTGGTGGCGGAGAAGGTAGTGAAGCGGCCTGCAGGCAGACATGCTGTGTGGAGGGACTGGGAGCGACTTAGTCTTTTTGGGGCAGGCCAGGCAGCCAGTCACACGGCGTGCAGGCAGAGATGCTGTGTGTGCGGGGACTGACTTAGTCTTGGGGCAGGCAGCAGCCCTCCGGGATCCATGCCTCATTCATTTTGATAAAGGTGAGGTACTTAACACTTTTGTGACTTAGGCGACTTCTCTTCTCTGTGACAATGCCTCCAGCTGCGCTGAAGGTCCTTTCTGAGAGGACGCTTGCGGCAGGGCAGGAGAGAAGTTGGATGGCAAATTGGGACAGCTCTGGCCACAGGTCAAGCCTGCGCACCCAGTAGTTCAAGGGTTCCTCATCGCTGTTCACAGCAGTGTCTACATCCACACTTAAGGCCAGGTAGTCGGCTACCTGCCGTTCCAGGCGTTGGTGGAGGGTGGATCCGGAAGGGCTACAGTGGCAGGTTCACTGAACACAACAGGTATGCAGTGGCGGGTTCACTGAACAGGTATACAGTGGCGGGTCCACTGAACAGAACAGGTATACAGTGGCGGGTCCACTGAACAGAACAGGTATACAGTGGCGGGTCCACTGAACAGAACAGGTATACAGTGGCGGGTTCACAGAACAGGTATACAGTGGCGGGTCCACTGAACAGAACAGGTATACAGTGGCGGGTTCACAGAACAGGTATGCAGTGGCAGGATCACTGAACACAACAGGTATGCAGTGGCGGGTTCACTGAACAGGTATACAGTGGCGGGTCCACTGAACAGAACAGGTATACAGTGGCGGGTTCACTGAACAGGTATACAGTGGCGGGTCCACTGAACAGAACAGGTATACAGTGGCGGGTTCACAGAACAGGTATGCAGTGGCAGGTTCACTGAACACAACAGGTATGCAGTGGCGGGTTCACTGAACAGGTATACAGTGGCGGGTCCACTGAACAGAACAGGTATACAGTGGCGGGTCCACTGAACAGAACAGGTATACAGTGGCGGGTCCACTGAACAGAACAGGTATACAGTGGCGGGTTCACAGAACAGGTATACAGTGGCGGGTCCACTGAACAGAACAGGTATACAGTGGCGGGTTCACAGAACAGGTATGCAGTGGCAGGATCACTGAACAGGTATGCAGTGGCAGGATCACTGAACAGGTATGGAGTGGCAGGATCACAGTACAGGTATGCAGTGGGCTGAGGGCTCACTGAACAGAACAGGTATGCAGTGGCAGGATCACTGAACAGGTATGGAGTGGCAGGATCACAGTACAGGTATGCAGTGGGCTGAGGGCTCACTGAACAGAACAGGTATGCAGTGGCAGGATCACTGAACAGGTATGCAGTGGCAGGATCACAGTACAGGTATGCAGTGGGCTGAGGGCTCACTGAACAGAACAGGTATGCAGCCAGGAAGAAGTTAAGCCTAACTAATCTTTCCCTATATGAGAGACTGCAGCAGCTCGCCCTACTCTCACTAATGCAGGCACACGAGTGGCCGTAATGGCCGCCGCTGCCTGCCTTATATAAGGGGGGGGTGGGGCTCCAGGGGCTAGTGTAGCCTAATTGGCTACACTGGGCCTGCTGACTGTGATGTAGAGGGTCAAAGTTGACCCTCAGTGCATTATGGGGCGAACCGAACTTCTTCCGCAAAAGGTTCGCGTGCGGTACCCGCACGCGAACCACCTACGTTCGCCGGCGAACCGTTCGGCCCAACTCTAGCGTGCAGTTACTGTGCTGTGCGTAGTGCAGACAGGCACGTGTTCACTGATTTTTCTGCTCTATTACTGTATTTAGTATTTGCGTTGTCTGCGCATTTGGTTTGTTTTTTTTCTGTCTGTTTAAAAAAAATCAATAAAAAAAGGCCTCGTTATATTCCGTCTGTCCCCATGGCCACACACGTATTATTGACAGTAAAAAGTAGCACACTTTCCACCTGCACATACTGTGCATAGAAAATGTCTGCCAGGGTTTGTGGGCGTGACAGGAGAGGGAGTGTCATCGCCTCCGCCGCTTCTGGGATTGGTTCACGACCAGGGAGAGGTCTCAGCTGTAGGGGATGCAGAAGAGAGGCGTCCATCACCATCATCAGCACAGCCAACACCATTGCCAGTGCCAGTGGCACCCATTTTCAGCACCTTGGGTTGCCGTGTGGCCATTCACAGGTATTGATGGAGATGATGACGGAGGAGCAGCCATTTACTTGTTCCCAGACCTCTGCTGTGAGCAGCACTCCTAGTAGCAGCAGCAGCAGCCAACGCCCCCCGCTTACTGTGACATCCACCCCAGCAGCCAGTGGTCAGCCCTCCCTGGACGAGAGCCTTCTGCCCCTCAGGCCGGAGTCTGGGAGCGTCTTGATGGCTGCCTGTGAGGATATCATGGGAGGCATGATGTGAAGGAAGTTGTGCTTGGGCCAGCACAACCAAATTTTGAGGATGAGGCGGGGTCTATGTCTGGGGATGTTGGGGCGAAGAGGTGGTAGGGGAGTTAGACTCAGTAGACAATCTATTTGTTGACGACGAGGAAGATTGGCAGGACTGTTTTTATGCGCCTGAGTTCTCTGAAGGCAGCTCGGAGCAGGATGAGGCACAGGAGAGTAGGCAATTGTATCGCCACATGCCCTTGCCGCAGCACAAAAATGCCAGCCAGTCCTCATTGGCCTCCTAAGCTTCCCCTGCAGGACCATGCTGAGCGGCAGCTTTCAGGGTTTTTACCAAGCCCTTGTCTTCTGGTCACATGCATCCGGAAGCTGAATGGCTTGCTGGCCCGGGCCATGTGTTCCTAGCTACTTCTGTACTCCCTGGTGCAGGAGAGGAGTCACATGCACGTGTTGCTCCAGTTTGCAATCCCAGAGTGGCGAATCCCCAGCCGCTACTACTTTGTAAGGAATGGCATTCCAGCGCTGCATGTATTTGTGGTGGCCAACATAGCCCATTTGCTTGACCACACCGTGGGCGAGTGGGTCCATATCACCATGGACTCATGGAGCAGCCGATTTGGGACAGGCCGCTACCTGTCCTTTACCGTGCACTGGGTGACATTGGTGGAAGGGGAGGATGAGAAGAATGCAGCAGCTAGCACGGCAGCAGGCCAATTGGTGGTGCCACCACGTGGGATCAGGGGGGATGCAGCAAGCTCCTCTGATCCCATTCCCTACACATCTCGCAAGCAATCCCGCCTCAGCAGCAGCAGCGCAAAGCCTCGCCACTGCCAAGCACTGCTGAAATTGGTCAGCCTGGGAAAGGATAAATTCATGGCCGCCCACATCCTGGCCACCCTCAGGGAGCTGGAACAGAGGTGGCTGACCCCCAGAGGCCTCAAAGTCGGTTACGTGGCATCCAATAATGGGGCCAACCTGGTGGCCGCACTGCACCTGGTTGAGCTCGAGCATATCCCCTGCTTGGCCCACATCCTAAATTTGGTGGTGCAGTACTTCCTGCGCAAATACCAGCTGCTGGAAGATGCGCAGAAGCTGGTGTGCCATTTCTGCCACTCAGCCACTGCCTCTGCAACCCTGGCTGACCTGCAAAAGCACTAGGGCATGCCATCACACCACTTGATCATAGTTTTTCCAACTCGCTGGAACTCGACTGGTGATGTTGGCATGGCTGTGGCAGCACAGGATGGCTGTTTGCAGGTACATCTGCCAGGAAAACATCTATGGTAACAGCTCCACCAACCTTCAAGTGATCATCACCGCAGCTCGGTGGTCAGACATGCAGCACGTGTGCCTGGTCTTGACTCCATTCATGCAGGGAAACCAAGATGGTGAGGTGGGAGCGGGCATCCATCTGTGAGTGGGTGCCCCGGGTTTGCATGCAGGACAGGGCGATGTGTGATCTAATGAAAGAGGGGGAGGCAGCCCTGAGACAGCTGGATCAGGAGGTGGCAGCACAGTCCACCTCACAGGAGGAGGATGACGACGACTTACAGAAAGTGGAGGAGGAGTTGGAGGTCCCTAACCTGGATGCTGAGGGGGAGCAGCAGAGTGCTGCTGCTATTGTGCGGGGGTGGCGGTTTCAGGAGGACATGGCACAGGAAGAGAAGGGCAGGCATATCCTCCCGGGGGACAAAGACAAAGGTGTGTCACAGTCTGCCAATGCCAGCTTCTTCCCCCTGGCTGCGCACATATTGTGCTGTCTTCTCAGGGACTTCCGGGTGATCCAGATGTGTGAAAAGGAGGACATCTGGATCACCTTGATCCTGGACCCACGTGTGAAGGGGAAGCTGGGACAGTGCATGTCACCATCCACCACCGAGCGACCCACAAGGGAGTTGCAAGGGGCCCTTGTGTGCAGACTGCAGGAAGCATTCCCCCAGCCTTCCAGCTATGCTGTTGCTGTTCTGCCAACCCAGCAACAGGTGCCTGCGGCCACCAGCAGCAGCAGCATCCGGCACCCCGGAGTCCTGCTAAGCTTAACGAAGAGTCTGTATGCAGTGGAGCTGCCCAGAGCAGAGGTGCCAGACACAGAATCCTCCTTCAACCAGCACCAGCAGTGAGTGACCAGCATGGTGTCTCCCAACTGTATTCTGTGTACCCACCGCCAGGGTCCACGGATGGCGGATCCATATAATTTTTGGGCAGCATTACCATGCTGTGGTGCCACCAGTTAGGTGCCATGCCTTTCTGTGCTCTTGCTGAGTCCTTAGTCCTCCTTCTGCTGCTGCTGCTGAGTCCTTAGTCCTTTTCCTGCTGCCGCTGATTTTGTATTTAACTACTAAAGTCTGTGTTTCCACCGCCAGGGTCCACAGATACTTACAATATTTGGGCACAATTCTCGTGTTGTGGTGCCACCAGTGAGGTTCCATAGCCTTCTGTGCTACTGCAGAGTGCTGCTTAGTTCTCCTGCTTCTGCCTCTGATGTTGTATTTAACGACAGCAGCCTGTGTACTAACCAACAGGGTCCACGGATGCTACAATTTTTGGGCTGAGTTATCATGCTATGGTACCAACAGTGAAGTGCCATACTCTTCTTCTGTGCTGCCGCAGAGTGCTGCTTAGTCCTCTTGCTGCTGCCTCAATGTCATAGTTTGTAGTAGGTTGTAGTTTGCTAGGGATTGCTTAAAGTGTATTTCCCTGTTTAAAACCAATTACCGATTAATAGTCGCATTTAAAGTGTTCATTTAACTTTAAATTGATTGTATCAAAAACTAAAAGTTCTTTTGAATTTTTTTTTTGTTTTAAAGGGAACCTTAACCGTGGTTCAAAAAAAAGTTTAACTTACCTGGAGCTTTCCCAAGCCTCCTGCAGTCGTCCTCCGGCAACGCATCCTATTCTTCCACATTTCCAGACGTAAAGTGGTGTTAAGCGCGTCCATGGAACACATTCCCCGACGTAAAGTGCCGTAAAGCGCGTCATTCGGACGTGCTTTACGGCGCTTTATGGCAGGGAATGTGTTCCAAATACGTTCCGGACCGCGGATGGATAAAGACAAAAAGCATGGTCATTTACCTTGAGCAGACGAGGGCAGCCACCCAGCACCTATGGCTTCACATCAGGGAGAGCTAAGCAAGTAAGAAGCCAATAAACAAACAGGAGTTTATTCAGGACAGTAATCTAAAAACGCTATTTACCATTTTTATAACAACAGTAAATAGCGTTATATTACATTACCATGCGTCATTTTTTCCCTGCGCCTCTCTTAAGTGTATGCATCCTATAAGATGTAAGTTGACTGCCCAATGTACACTGCAAACAATCTATGGGCATTGAGATCAGAGTGTGGAGAAAAACAGGAAAACACATTACCGCTTGGGCCCCCTTTGCTCCAGGGTCCCATAGCAGTTGCTATGGCTGCTATGGCTAGTGCTATGCCTCTGTTGTAGGTGACCACTATGTTAACTCTGTTGTTTTGAGTATTTGTGGTGTACTTCAATAGTTCCTCTCTAGATTTTAAAGTTGCTCTGCCTGGTTGGTCGCGGTGGTTGGGATGCTTTGGCACAGTTTGGAGTTTATGGAGAGGTGTGGAGCTTTGGATTGTCCCACTGTGGAAGTTTGTGGAGGGTGTGGATGATTTTGGGCTGGGCGCTTTCTGCTTGGATGTGGGTGGGAGCTGTTTGTTTGTTTAGCCATTTATTTTTCCTTCTCTGTGGTGCCTCTTGTGCATCACCCTGCTGTCTCCCAGTGGGATACAGGCATCTGTTACTGTCGGGAAGCAGCTTGCTGGCTGGACGGAGGTGACTTAGGGTCGGGGTTGCCGGGGAGGGGGTGATTGGGGACAGTACCGAATGGGTGTGTGGATATGTAGTGCACTATTTATTTTAATATACAGCCTAATCACTATATCACCTCATGTTTGCTGTTATTATTGGTATTTTCTTTTGATTATCATTAATAAAATACAACTCTTCAAACTGTGATGCTAACTTTACCCGACATGAGGAGCACTGCTGTGAAGCCTTAAAATCAGTCGGGATATACCCTGTAGGTATGCTGAGTTTGAAAAAAAAAAAAAAAAAAAAAGTTGCTCTGTGTATTTGATCATTTACGATTTGTGGATGATATCCCTGATCTATGAATATATTACGTAGTGACACAAGTTGTCTGTCTCTGTCCTCTGAATTAGAACATATTCGGTTATACCTTAGAGCTTGGCTGTAAACAATAGATTTGTTTGGTGTGTTCCGGGTGCAAACTATTCAACTTGAGGTAAATATGCTGGTCAGTTGGTTTACGGTAGATGGATGTCTGCAACATTCTATTTTGTATATAAATTGTGGTATCCAGGAAACTGAAATTGGGGGATGAAAAGCCGAGCGTTAACTTGATGTTCCGGTGGTGCTCTGAGAAGTTATTGTGGAATCTGATTAATTCTTCCTTTGATGTTGTCCAGATTAACTTCCTCGACATTCAGTTTCTGCTGGATTTCTGTGCAAAAAGAGCTCTGTTGGTGGGCACAAAAAGGGAGAGGGGGAATCACTTGTGTGCTGAGTTTTACAGCCCTGCAGCAAGGCCTTAAAGCTGCAGTGGCCTATTTTGTGAAAAATGGCCTGGTCTTTAGGGAGGTTTAAGCCTGTGATCCTTAAGTTGTTAAGCTTCCCCCCTCTTCTGCCAGATCAGTAAAACTATCCTTGTGTACAAAATAAGCAGTGGATTATCTCAGCTTGAAAGCACCAGTTTTACCGTAGATTTTGAAGAATGAGTCTTTGTCAGCAGGTTATACATACATGAGAAGGGACTCTGGTTAACCAGTTTTTTCTTCCTGCAAATGAGCAAAATAAATCGTTACACCCCTTCTTCATCAGTTCAATCGAAGTGTTATTGGTTGCTTACCTGTAAGATTTGGTTTGACGGAACTCCGACACCTGTAAGGAAAGAACATTGCTGTTAGTGAAAACAGGCTGTGAACAGAGCGAGATATGATCAAATGTTGGAAATACTTACCTATTTCATTCCTGGATCTAGATGCTGTGGATCTTTGCCAGAAAAAAGAAAGGCGTCGTTAACTGCTAGTTATTCATTTCTTATTTGTTTATTTATGTTTCTTTTATTATTTATTTATTTGTATTTTCTTTATTTTATTTTGTTTGGTTGTTTTTATTTGCTAGTTCTTAATGGGGTCACAACAGAAATAAACATAAATAAATAAAATAAAAAATTATTCACTTCCGAATTTACCTGATTAACCAAGAGAGTGGACAAGTTTCCCTGGCCCAACCAAAGGGAAATGTTTTGCTGAATGCTGAGTAATATAGTTTGGACTTAGTTGCAAGGGACAGAGAACTGTTAGTGAACCAGAACTCAATTTCTCAGTAGACATGATCTTGTATTCATTGAATCGGTATTATACTGATAATTGAATATTGCTTAGTCAGAGTCACTTGATGTTAAGTAGATTAGTTGAGACAAGAAGATAAAGCAACAGTGTCCTATATTGTCTGCTACTAACTTGGTTTTGCCTTCACAGGAGCTGAGATGTATTGACTAAAGTTAGGTTAGGTTAACCTGTATTGCTTCCTGATATAGCTCCAGTATTGAGACCAGAGAACATAGAGTACATATAGAGTAATGTAATAGTAGAATTGATGTTATTGAAAACTTTCTTGGTTGAAACTACAAAAAAAAATCTTATGACCAATTTTTGGTCTCAATAAATCTACTACTTCAGATCAACCCGTTATTATCAGTGTCTGGTTCATTCCTCCCAGTCTGCGCTAAGAAAAATAAACTGGTTACACTGGTATTGTTTAAAAGGAAGTAAACATGACAGCCTCTGTATACTTCTCCCTACAGTTGTCCTTTAAAGAATGAGGTGAGTGCAAGAAGTTCTGTTCAACTTAACTGGGCGTTATTCCAGCCCCTTACAGTCTATCAGGTCCCTCGCTGTGGTTCAGATCCACTCCAGTGTGCCACTGCTTCCTCTAAAAGAACAGACAAGCCCAGCATGAAGAGGTCACAAAAGACAGTTCAATAGTCAGGATATAGACTTAAAGGTATCATCAGTCAAATTACATGAAAGCCGATTTACTTACCTGGAGCTTTTTCCAGCCCCTAGCAGTGGACTGTCCAACGCTGACAGCTCCGTTCGCAGCCATTGGCCTGGGGTCCCCCGCACGGCACTAGAGATGTCGCGAACGGTTCGCCTGCGAACGGTTCCAGGCGAACTTTGGGGTTTCAGTGGAACAATACAAGACGCGGGGTATAGGTGACGTCACCGGAGGTGAATCAGCCGCCACCCGGAACTACTTTGGTAGTGGACGGCGGTACGGATTGAGGATACAGCGTGTGCACACGCTGAGTTGAACTACGGAGCAGCCGGCCGGAGCTCCGATTTCACCACAGGACTCCAAATTAACTTTTATCCACCCGTCAGGAACGTGAGTAAAACCATTGGGGTCATTTTACTACAGGAATCCAGACATTAAAGTAAACACCGACAAATCCACCTGGCTCCACTTAGAGAATATATAGTGAAGAGAACACACTTATATGATAAAACAATCAGCCTTCTATATAGGGGTCTGTATTGAAATATGTCAACCTACCTGACCCCCATTAAGGACTAAAAGACAATATAGCAACATATTTTTGCAACCATCAATAGAGGGAAACAAATTTTTTCTATAAAAACCCCCTGATTTTTATTCCATTTTACACATTTTTTCACCTTTTTATCCCATTTTTCATCCCCATTTTTTATGCACATTGGAGGGTCTGTGTATGTATGAGTGAGTGGATGGCATATACATTCAATATATATTGTGATGTAATACTGTTTTATTTGTGCTACAATTGACAGTTTGTATTTTACAATAAACCTGATAAATATTTTTATTGAGGTGATTAGTATCCATTATCTGCTAAATTACTTGAGAACAATTTATAGCCAGCGCAACTAGTACTGTTATTTATACTTGATTCATTAGGTTATATGAGGTGAGTGGGTCCCCATATTTAACTAGTTTGCAGCAGGTGAAATAACATATCTACAGGAATATCTCCATAAGCGCCCTCCATATTACTTATAAACCTTATGAACTTTGGGGTTTCGCGTTCGCCTGCATCAGGCGAACTTTTGCGGAAGTTCGATTCGCCCCATAATGCTCTATTGAGCAAAACTTTGACCCTCCATATCACTGTCAGCAGACATGTTATTGCCAAACACACTGCTGGAGGACCCGCCTACCCTCCCTCCTCCAAGCTAGGTCCTTATACCATTTGACTCAGTTGTCTGCCTACTAATTAGTTATGGGACAGCTAATTAGTTATGAGACAGCTGCTACCCACTCTGCTAGGGAGATTTTAATTAGCCTCTTGTGGGCTCCCTCCTCCCACCTCTCCTTCTACCTATTCCCTCCTCCCTCCTACCAGAGGGAGGAGGGTCTCTTCTGCCAGGGAATTATACTATTTTAAAAACCAGTATACATCATACCATAGCTGGGAATCGAACCCAGATCTCACTGTGTGGTGGGCAAGTCACCCTAACCACTGTACCACTACAGTAGTAAGTGAAGCTGGCCTAAAATTTACCATGTATGCTCAATGCAATAGAAAGATATTAGGTTGCTTAAAGGAGAACTGTAGTGAGAGGTATATGGAGGCTGCCATATTGATTTCCTTTTAAGCTATACCAGTTGCCTGGCAGCCCTGCTGATCTATTTGGCTGCAGTAGTGTTAATCACACCAGAAACAAGCATGCAGCTAATCTTGTCAGATCTTACAAAAATGTCAAACACCAGATCTGTTGCATGCTTGTTCAGGGTCTAGGGCTAAAAGTATTGGAGGCAGAGGATCTGCAGGATAGCCAGGTAACTGGTATTGCTTAAAAGAAAATCATTATGGTAGCCTCCATATACCTTTCACTACAGTTCTCCTTTAAAGGAAACCTTAACTGAGAGTGATATGGATGTTTCCTGTAAACAATACCAGTTGCCTGGCAGTCCAGCTGATCTTTGTGACTGCAATAGTGGCTGAATCACACCCTGAAACAAGCATGCAGCTAATCCAGTCTGACTTCAGTCAGAGCACCTGATCTGCATGCTTGTTCAGGGGCTGTGGCTAAAAGTATTAGAGACACAGGATCAGCAGGCGATTCAGGCAACTGGTATTATTTTAAAAGGAAAAATCCATATCCTTCTCCGTTTAGGTTCCCTTTAAGGATTTGTAGCCAACTCACATTGGCTGGGATTTGAACCCGTGTCTCACTGTGTGGTGGGCAAGCACCCTAACCACTGTACCAACTGAAGCTGGCCTAAAATTTACCATTTATGCTCAATACAAGAGATACAGGTGCTCTGACTGAAGTCAGACTGGATTAGGTGTATGCTTGTTTCAGGGTGTGATTCAGCCACTATTGCAGTCACAAAGATCAGCTGGACTGCCAGGCAACTGGTATTGTTTACAGGAAACATCCATATCACTCTCAGTTAAGGTTCCCTGTAAGCAACCTGTTTCTATTGCATTGAGCATACATGGTAAATTTTAGCCAGCTTCACTTACTACTGCAGTGGTACAGTGGTTAGGGTGACTTGCCCACCACACAGTGAGATCTGGGGTCAATTCCCAGCTATGGTATGATGTATACTGGTTTTTAAAATAGTATAATTCCCTGGCAGAAGAGACCCTCCTCCCTCTGGTAGGAGGGAGGAGGGAATAGGTAGAAGGGTAGGTGGGAGGTGGGAGCCCACAAGAGGCTAATTAAAATCTCCCTAGCAGAGTGTGTAGCAGCTGTCCCATAACTAATTAGTGTGGGCAGACAACTGAGTCAAATGGTATAAGGACCTTGCTTGGAGGAGGGAGGGCGGGTCCTCTAGCAGTGATGTGTATTTCACTCAATCAGGTGTGCCTCCAGGTATTAGAGCTCTTGAAACATGTTTTCTATCATTTTTCCAGCTGATAGAATTTTTTAAAATTTTCAAAGTTCGCCTCCCCATTGAAGTCTATTGCAGTTCGCAAACTTTTTCGCGAACCGAACCTTTCGCGGAGGTTCGCGAACAGGGTTCGCAAACCGAAAATCGGAGGTTCGCGACATCTCTACACGGCACCTGCATGAAGCGCCGCTGTCAATTAAGCCCACATTGTACGCATGTACAGCAGGGCCAAATCTAGGATTTTCAAGGGGGGGATTCCTGAAAACTCTCCATCAGCCATTCACAATACAATATACAGTAATAATATGGTACATCATGCTGGGTACACATAATAAAATTTCGCGTCCCACTGACAGGATCTGAAAATTATTTCCTAAATGGCCGATCTGCTTCCGATCGACAACAGTATAGATCAAGAGCAGTTTGGATACAGATAATAATGAGGACAGCTGACATTGCTAATGAAGGGGAAAGTGAAGAATTCACACAGCAGGGAACAGGGCTGTGCTCATACCTGACTCTGTTAAGTTCCCCAGAACTGCTCCATGCTCTGTACACACGTTGCTGCTCCATGCTCTGTACACACAGTGCTGCTGCTCCATCCAAAGTCAACTATAGCCAGGAAAGAAAGGGGGTGCTGCGGAATATGTTGGCGCTATATAAATAAAAAAAACAATACATAATAATAGTGTAGGCAGCAGCACGGTGCTGTGAGCTGAAGGATGCCTGCAAATATTCTGGTGTCTCAACATGTGCCTGTCCCCAGACACTGCACCGGCCCTGGTCTGAGGGGGGATTCTGGGCAGCTGTAATCCCCCCTTGCATTTTCCTATGTGCAGTAGTTCTGCGCCTGCGCAGTAAAATGCGGACAAAGTGTCTTTGATTGACAGTGGCGCTCACGCAGGCACAGTAAAGGACGCCTGTCGAGACACCGTGCGGGGACTTCGGGCCGGCTGTGGAGAGAGGAGCTGCCGCGTGAGACATGTCAGCTGCAAGGGGCTGGAGAAAGACCCAGGTAAGTAAATGGGTTATCAGGTAATTTGGCTGATGATTCCTTTAAAGGGAGTCTGAAGTGGAATTAAAAAAACAAACAAACCTAAGGAGAAGGACGACTCTGGGTCCTTTAGAGCCTTTCCCTGCAGGCTCCCCCATTAGCAGTCTACAACAAATCGGTAAGGAGACAGGACAAGGCCAGGACATCGCTATTCATGAACTCTCATCTGAGCACAACCACATCGGCCTCCATGTGCTTACATGTACAGCCATAATGCTGGAAATACAGCGTGCGTTTGGGAGATAAATGGTGCAATAGATCATTTCCAACATGTCCAATCTTATTTCCAATTGTTTCTCTGATCAATTTCTTGTAGAAGTGAATGGAAAATGATAAGGAAAGGTAAGAAAATTGAGTGGGCAATGCCTAATGATGTTGATCCAGGGATTTTATCTGATTGCCATCTGGAGTCGGGAAGGAATTTTTCCCTTTTGAGGCTAATTGGACCATGCCTTGTGGGGGGTTTTCACCTTCCTCTGGATCAACAGTGATATGTGAGGGAGCGGGCTGGTGTTGTACTTTATACTGGTTGAACTCGATGGACGTATGTCTTTTTTTCAACCCAAATAACTATGTAACTATGCACCTATACCTAGCTACCATAGTGATGGGGGAAAAGGAGTTATATTGACTTGATTTTTATTTTTTATTTTTTTGAAAAAAATATTGACTTTTTTTCTCTTCAGATCAGCTACGATGTCCTGGAGCCATTTCCGGGCAATGGCGATAATCTTTTCAACTCCTTCTTCAGCCTGTCTCAGTATGATAAGCTTTATTATGTGGCTGTAGCTCTGCTCCTGAGACATTTTAGCTGGAACTGGGTTGGAGTGATAGTTCCAAATGATGAGAGTGGAGACACCGAGCTGAGGAAACTGACCAAAGAGCTGACCAGACATGGAATCTGTATAGAGGTCGTTGTTAAGGTCTACCGAGATCAACAAGATATGACAAAAGTAAACCTCATTAATAACAAGTCAACTGCAAGTGTTTTTGTGATGTGTGGACAGTTTAATGTTATCTTCTATCACGTATGTTTGCAAACCAATTTTTATAGTAAGACGTTCATTCTGAATGACTCCTGGTTTTTGCATCGTCACTTCACTACTTACTACTTTTACTTTGCCAACTGCAGTCTAAGTTTTCAACCTTTATTTGCTGAAAAAATGAACAACCTAAACATACAGAATCCTTCAAATGCACTGGAACGATTCTTTTGGAAGTTTCACTGTACAAACATAGACAAAAAAAGCCCTTATTATGCTTCCTATTTATTTCAATTTAATCATTGTAGCAGCAGCTCAAATATATTCAATATGGCTGACACCACGGATGTGACTTTGTATTATGCTATGACTGCAGTGACCGCCCTGTTTCATGCACTGCAGAGCATGCTTGTGTTAGTAAAGAATAGAGGTGATGGACACAGAGCCAATGGATATAGGCATCAGGTAATAGTAATATTAGAACTTGTTATGTCCATTGGAAAAAGCCATTGTTGGAGACATATGCTTATGTAGTCAACCTTTATATGCTGGAATCAGAATCAGAATCACAATCTTTATTTCGCCAAAATCGACCGAGGTCATACACGGAATTGGTTGTGGTTCACATGGCAGTGGCAATAGAGCAAAGACAGAAATTGACAATTTGACAATTTGACAATAACAGTAAAATGCAAGCAAGACAGGCAAGCAACCCACAAATGTAACGGCCGATGCCGTACAACATGCAGTTAGCTCGTGAGCGAGTCCTGTCATGAGTCACCCCCAGGGTGTGGATTAGTGCTACTCAGGGGATAAGTAGCATCACTCAGCACCTCAAGTTGAGTTCTTCCTATAAGTGTGAGAGGGTTAAGGCTGGGTTATTTGCTGGCTCAGGCTCCAGTGTGCCTCGGCCAGGTGTATTTGAACTGAGTAGGGCTAGAGTACCACCGAGGGGTTGGAGCTCAACAGGAGGGCTGCTTGGGGAAAAAAGGTATCCCTACGCCTGTTAGTTCTTGGGCGGATGGTCCTGTAGCATCAGCCCGATGGAAGGAGCTTGAAGAAGTGGCAGCCTGGGTGGGGCGGGCCCTGGGAGATCCTGTTAGCCCTTGTCTTCATTCGAGTGGTATAGAGAAGGCCCAGAGGGGGCAGAGGAGAGTAGAGATGTAGCGAACGGTTCGCCGGCGACGGTTCCAGGCAAACTTCAGGTGGTTCGCCTTTGCAGAGAACCGGGAACCTTTTTTCCAAAAAGTTCGGTTCGCCCATAGACTTTAATGGCGACGACTTTAGCGATTAATAGCAAAGCCCCCTTAATAGTAAAAACACCAAAATTGTTGGGAGTGTTAAGTGGAATAGTGGGAACAAGAGGAATTTTTTTTTTCAAAAAGACCTTATACTTTTTGAGAAAATCAATTTTAAAATTTCAAAGTAAAATGAGCCGATTCATTAAAAAAAGAACCGATTCATTAAAAAGAACCGGATGATTCATGAACCTTTAGCATAGCAGAGAATGCGTCCTGAGCAGGACGTGAAGCTGCCGGCTCCGCTGCTGTCTCTCCCCACCTGCCTGCACCTGTCACCCTCACCTAGCCTGGCACCCAGTGCACCCATGGGTGCCAGGCTAGGTGAGGGTGACAGGTGAGGAGGTGGGGAGAGACAGCAGGAGTCGGCAGCTATGCGTCCGAAAGGACGCATTCTCTGCTATGTGGGAGGTGGAGATCTTCAATCAACTTAATTGAAGATCGCTACATAAGAGGATACAGTTCGTTGGATCGTTTACCGTGGATATTGGCGTGGGAAAACTTTTTAACGGTACAGGTAAGTATTTATGGTTAATTTAGAATAATAAAATACTTTTCTCGTGGTTGTGTTTTTATTTCATTTAACCCTTTGTGGAGATTGGTAAGGGGTACTTTGTACCCCTATACTCATTTCTCCTCGGAGGGGGGTGGGCATCTGGGGTCCCCTTCTTAAAGGGGACTCCCAGATGCCACCATGAACCCCCCCAGGGAGTCATCGCCCCCACCTCCTCCTGGGGCACCGGAGGTGGGGAAGAGCCCCTTGTCCAAGGCTTGGCCGCCCCTCCCCCCCTGGATCCCCCCCATACCATGGACCATGCGGGCTGGTATAGCTCAGGGTGCGAAGCCCCAGTCGGCCGGGGCTCCGCATTCTGGCTATCCCAGACTGCATTGGGGACAAGGGGTTACAGAGGCTCGGGAGGGGGGACCCCACGCCATTTTTTTTTCAGATTTCCCACACACAGCACATAAAAATAATTTAACCACTTGAGGGCTGCGGGCTTTACCCCCCTTAAGGACCAGACCCTTTTTTTTTCATTCAGACCACTGCAGCTTTCACGGTTTATTGCTCGCTCATACAACCTACCACCTAAATGAATTTTGGCTCCTTTTCTTGTCACTAATAAAGCTTTCTTTTGGTGCTAGTTGATTACTGCTGCGATTTTTACTTTTTATTATATTCATCAAAAAAGACATGAATTTTGTCAAAAAAAAATGATTTTTGTAACTTTCTGTGCTGACATTTTTCAAATAAAGTAAAATTTCTGTATACATGCAGCACGAAAAATGTGGACAAACATGTTTTTGATTAAAAAAAACCCATTCAGCCTATATTTATTGGTTTGGGTAAAAGTAGTGTTGGGCGAACACCTGGATGTTCGGGTTCGGGAAAGTTCGCCGAACATGGCCGCGATGTTCGGCATGTTCGGGCCGAACCCCGAACTCCCCGAACATCCCGCTTTTGGGGGCCCTATGGGGTCGCAGGCATAAGGGGGGAGCATGCCCCGATCGCGGGGGGGTCGGAAATTCCCCCCACCCCCTCCGCTAGCGCTCCCCCCTCTGCCGCTTCCCCATACAAAAGTTTCAGGAAGTAAAACAGTACCGGTGGTACTAGTGGGTGGCTGGCAGTGGGCGGCACTGTGAAGTGAGTGACTGAGGAGGAGGAGTCCGGAGAGTGACGCGTTGAGGGAGGGCGGGCAGCGGGCGGTTCAGCAGTAGTATGGTACTACTGCTGAACCGCCCGCTGCCCGGCCTCCCTCAACGCGTCACTCTCCGGACTCCTCCTCCTCAGTCACTCACTAAACAGTGCCGCCCACTGCCAGCCACCCACTACCACCGCACCGGACCGGTACTGTTTTACTTCATTAAACTTTTGTATGGAGAAGCGGGCAGAGGGGGGAGCGCTAGCGGAGGGGGTGGGGAGAATTTCCGACCCCCCCCCCCCCCCCCGCGATTGGGGCATGCTCCCCCCTTATACCTGCGACCCCATAGGGGGGCAGTATTCGGCCGAACAGGGGCCCTGTTCGGCCCTGTTCGGCTAGTCATTCCGCAGTTCGGGCGAACCCCGAACAGTTTGGCCGAACACCACCAGGTGTTCGGCCGAACTCGAACATCACCTGAACAGGGTGATGTTCTGCAGAACCCGAACAGTGGCGAACACTGTTCGCCCAACACTAGGTAAAAGTTATAGCGTTTACAAACTATGGTGCAAAAAGTGAATTTTCCCATTTTGTAGCATCTATGACTTTTCTGACCACCTGTCATGTTTCATGAGGGGCTAGAATTCCAGGATAGTATAAATACCCCCCAAATGACCCCATTTTGGAAAGAAGACATCTCAAAGTATTCACTGAGAGGCATAGTGAGTTCATAGAAGATTTTATTTTCTGTCACAAGTTAGCGGAAAATGACAGTTTGTGACAAGAAAAAAAAAATTTCCATTTCTGCTAACTTGTGACAAAAAAAAACATGAAATCTGCCACGGACTCACCATGCCCCTCTCTGAATACCTTGAAGTGTTTACTTTCCAAAATGGGATCATTTGTGGGGTGTGTTTACTGTCCTGGCATTTTGGGGGGTGCTAATTTGTAAGCCCCCCTGTAAAGCCTAAAGGTGCTCATTGGACTTTGGGCCCTTAGCGCAGTTAGGCTGCAAAAAAGTGCCACACATGTGGTATTGCCGTACTCAGAAGAAATAGTATAATGTGCTTTGGGGTGTATTTTTACACATAACCATGCTGGGTGGGAGAAATATCTCTGTAAATGAGAAGTGTTTGATTTTTTTTAAACACAATTGTCTATTTACAGAGATATTTCTCCCACTCAGCATTGGTATGTGTAAAAATAAACCCCAAAACACATTATACTACTTCTCCTGAGTATGGCGATACCACATGTGTGGCACTTTTTTGCACCCTAACTGCGCTAAAGGGCCCAAAGTCCAATGAGTACCTTTAGGATTTCACAGATCATTTTTGTTTCAAGACTACTCCTCACGGTTTAGGGCCCCTAAAATGCCAGGGCAGTATAGGAACCTCACTAATGACCCCATTTTAGAAAGAAGACACCCCAAGGTATTCTGTTAGGTGTATGGCGAGTTCATAGAAGATTTTATTTTTTGTCGCAAGTTAGCGGAAATTGATTTTAATTGTTTTTTTTTTCACATAGTGTCATTTTCCGCTAATTTGTGACAACAAATAAAATCTTCTATGAACTCACCATACTCCTAACGGAATACCTTTGGGTGTCTTCCTTCTAGAATGGGGTCATTTGTGGGGTTCCTATACTGCCCTGGCATTTTAGGGACCCTAAACCGTGAGGAGTAGTCTTGAAACCAAATGTCGCAAAATGACCTGTGAAATCCAAAAGGTACTCATTGGACTTTGGGCCCCTTAGCGTACTTAGGGTGTAAAAAAGTGCCACACATGTGGTACCGCCGTACTCAGGAGAAGTAGTATAATGTGTTTTGGGGTGTATTTTTACACATATCCATGCTGGGTGGGAGAAATATCTCTGTAAATGACAATTGTTTGATTTTTTTTACACACAATTGTCCATTTACAGAGAGATTTCTCCCACCCAGCATGGGTATGTGTAAAAATACACCCCAAAACACATTATACTACTTCTCCTGAGTACAGCGGTACCACATGTGTGACACTTTTTTGCAGCCTAGGTGCGCTAAGGGGCCCAACGTCCTATTCACAGGTCATTTTGAGGCATTTGTTTTCTAGACTACTCCTCACGGTTTAGGGCCCCTAAAATGCCAGGGCAGTATAGGAACCCCACAAGTGACCCCATTTTAGAAAGAAGACACCACAAGGTAATCCGTTAGGTGTATGGTGAGTTCATAGAAGATTTTATTTTTTTGTCACAAGCTAGTGAAAAATGACACTTTGTGAAAAAAAAAAACAATAAAAATCAATTTCCGCTAACTTTTGACAAAAAAATAAAATCTTCTATGAACTGGTCATACACCTAACAGAATACCTTGGGGTGTCTTTTTTCTAAAATGGGGTTACTTGTGGGGTTCCTATACCGCCCTGGCATTTTACGGGCCCAAAACCGTGAGTAGTCTGGAAACCAAATGTCTCAAAATGACTGTTCAGGGGTATAAGCATCTGCAAATTTTGATGACAGGTGGTCTATGAGGGGGCAAATTTTGTGGAACCGGTCATAAGCAGGGTGGCCTTTTAGATGACAGGTTGTATTGGGCCTGATCTGATGGATAGGAGTGCTAGGGGGGTGACAGGAGGTGATTGATGGGTGTCTCAGGGGGTGGTTAGAGGGGAAAATAGATGCAATCAATGCACTGGGGAGGTGATCGGAAGGGGGTCTGAGGTGGATCTGAGGGTTTGGCTGAGTGATCAGGAGCCCACACGGGGCAAATTAGGGCCTGATCTGATGGGTAGGTGTGCTAGGGGGTGACAGGAGGTGATTAATGGGTGTCTCAAGGTGTGATTAGAGGGGGGAATAGATGCAAGCAATGCACTGGCGAGGTGATCAGGGCTGGGGTCTGAGGGCGTTCTGAGGGTGTGGGCGGGTGATTGAGTGCCCTAGGGGCAGATAGGGGTCTAATCTGATGGGTAGCAGTGACAGGGGGTGATTGATGGGTACTTAGTGGGTGTTTAGGGTAGAGAACAGATATAAACAATGCACTTGGGAGGTGATCTGACGTCGGATCTGCGGGCGATCTATTGGTGTGGGTGGGTGATCAGATTGCCCGCAAGGGGCAGGTTAGGGGCTGATTGATGGGTGGCAGTGACAGGGGGTGATTGACAGGTGATTGACAGGTGTTCAGTGGGTCATTACAGGGAAGAACAGATGTAAATAATGCACTGGTGAATTGATAAGGGGGGGGTCTGAGGGCAATCTGAGCGTGTAGGCGGGTGATTGGGTGCCCGCAAAGGGCATATTAGGGTCTGATCTGATGGGTAACAGTGACAGGTGGTGATAGGGGGTGATTGATGGGTAATTAGTGGGTGTTTAGGGTAGAGAACAGATGTAAACAATGCACTTGGGAGGTTATCTGACGTCGGATCTGCGGGCGATCTATTGGTGTGGGTGGTTGATCAGATTGCCCGCAAGGGGCAGGTTAGGGGCTGATTGATTGGTGGCAGTGACAGGGGGTGATTGATGGGTGGCAGTGACAGGGGGTGATTGATGGGTGATTGACAGGTGATCAGTGGGTCATTACAGGGAAGAACAGATGTAAATAATGCACTGGCGAATTGATAAGGGGGGATCTGAGGGCAATCTAAGCGTGTAGGCGGGTGATTGGGTGCCCGCAAGGGGCAGATTAGGGTCTGATCTGATGGGTAACAGTGACAGGTGGTGATAGGGGGTGATTGATGGGTGATTGATGGGTAATTAGTGGGTGTTTAGGGTAGAGAACAGATGTAAACAAGGCAATCTATTGGTGTGGGTGGGTGATCAGATTGCCCGCAAGGGGCAGGTTAGGGGCTGATTGATGGGTGGCAGCGACAGGGGGTGATTGATGGGTGATTGATGGGTGATTGACAGGTGATTGACAGGTGATCAGGGGGATAGATGTATACAGTACACAGGGGGGGGGACTGGGAGGGGTCTGGGGAGAATCTGAGGGGTGGGGGGTGATCAGGAGGGAGCAGGGAGCAGTTTAGGGCATAAAAAAATAGCGTTTACAGATAGTGACAGGAAGTGATTGATGGGTGATTAGGGGGGGGGGGGGTGATTGGGTGCAAACAGTGTTCTGGGGGGTGAGCAGGGGGGGGGGTCTGAGGGGTGTGGTGGGTGATCAGGGGGCAGGGGGGGGGGGGAAATCAGTTTGCTTGGGGGCAGACTAGGGTGGCTGCAGCCTACCCTGGTGGTCCCTCGGACACTGGGACTAGTGTTGGGCGAACAGTGTTCGCCACTGTTCGGGTTCTGCAGAACATCACCCTGTTCGGGTGATGTTCGAGTTCGGCCGAACACCTGATGGTGCTCGGCCAAACCGTTCGGCCACATGGCCGAACTAAGAGCGCATGGCCGAACGTTCCCCGAACATTCGGCTAGCGCTGTGATTGGCCGAACGGGTCACGTGGTTCGGGCCCGAACGCGCTCTGATTGGCCGAACGGTCACGTGGTTCGGGTAAATAAATACCCGAACCACGTCATATCTCCGCCATTTCTCTGTGGGTTTAGCTTTGGGTAGGCAGGCAGGGTAGTTCGCTCTCCAGCCACGCTAGCCAGGGTCCCCCCCAGTCATTGTGTGTCGCTGCTGGGAACAGTAGTACACCGCTCGCTCAGCCACACTATATATATAGCATTGTTTACTGCCACTGTGTACCTCGCTCAGCCACGCTATATATAGCATTGTGTTTTCTGACACTCTGTGTACACGGCTTAGCCTGGCTATATAGCATTGTGTGTACTTCCACTGTGCACCTCGCTCAGCCACGCTATATATAGCATTGTGTTTTCTGACACTCTGTGTACACGGCTTAGCCTGACTATATAGCATTGTGTGTACTGCCACTGTGCACCTCGCTCAGCCACGCTATATATAGCATTGTGTTTTCTGACACTCTGTGTACACGGCTTAGCCTGACTATATAGCATTGTGTGTACTGCCACTGTGCACCTCGCTCAGCCACGCTATATATAGCATTGTGTTTACTGCCACTCTGTGTACACCGCTCAGCCAGACTATATACCATTGATTACTGACACTCTGTGTACACCGCTCAGCCAGACTATATACCATTGTTTACTGACACTCTGTGTACACGGCTCAGCCTGACTATATAGCATTGTGTGTACTGCCACTGTGCACCTCGCTCAGCCACGCTATATATAGCATTGTGTTTACTGCCACTCTGTGTACACGGCTTAGCCTGACTATATAGCATTGTGTGTACTGCCACTGTGCACCTCGCTCAGCCACGCTATATATAGCATTGTGTTTACTGCCACTCTGTGTACACCGCTCAGCCAGACTATATACCATTGTTTACTGACACTCTGTGTACACCGCTCAGCCAGACTATATACCATTGTTTACTGACACTCTGTGTACACGGCTCAGCCTGACTATATAGCATTGTGTGTACTGCCACTGTGCACCTCGCTCAGCCACGCTATATATAGCATTGTGTTTACTGCCACTCTGTGTACACCGCTCAGCCAGACTATATACCATTGTTTACTGACACTCTGTGTACACCGCTCAGCCAGACTATATGCCATTGTTTACTGACACTCTGTGTACACGGCTCAGCCTGACTATATAGCATTGTGTGTACTGCCACTGTGTACCTCGCTCAGCCACGCTATATATAGCATTGTTTACTGACACTCTGTGTACACCGCTCAGCCAGACTATATAGCATTGTGTGTACTGCCACTGTGCACCTCGCTCAGCCACACTATATATAGCATTGTGTTTTCTGACACTCTGTGTACACGGCTAAGCCTGACTATATAGCATTGTGTGTACTGCCACTGTGCACCTCGCTCAGCCACGCTATATATAGCATTGTGTTTACTGCCACTCTGTGTACACGGCTTAGCCTGACTATATAGCATTGTGTGTACTGCCACTGTGCACCTCGCTCAGCCACGCTATATATAGCATTGTGTTTACTGCCACTCTGTGTACACCGCTCAGCCAGACTATATACCATTGTTTACTGACACTCTGTGTACACCGCTCAGCCAGACTATATACCATTGTTTACTGACACTCTGTGTACACGGCTCAGCCTGACTATATAGCATTGTGTGTACTGCCACTGTGTACCTCGCTCAGCCACGCTATATATAGCATTGTTTACTGACACTCTGTGTACACCGCTCAGCCAGACTATATAGCATTGTGTGTACTGCCACTGTGCACCTCGCTCAGCCACGCTATATATAGCATTGTGTTTACTGCCACTCTGTGTACACCGCTCAGCCAGACTATATACCATTGTTTACTGACACTCTGTGTACACCGCTCAGCCACGCTATATACCATTGTTTACTGACACTCTGTGTACACGGCTCAGCCTGACTATATAGCATTGTGTGTACTGTCACTGTGTACCTCGCTCAGCCACGCTATATATAGCATTGTTTACTGACACTCTGTGTACACCGCTCAGCCAGACTATATAGCATTGTGTGTACTGCCACTCTGTGTACACGGCTCAGCCAGACTATATATCAATGTGTGTACTGCCACTCTGTGTACACCGCTCAGCCAGACTATATAGCATTGTGTGTACTGCCACTGTGTACCTCGCTCAGCCACGCTATATATAGCATTGTTTACTGACACTCTGTGTACACGGCTCAGCCAGACTATATAGCATTGTGTACTGCCACTCTGTGTACACCGCTCAGCCAGACTATATAGCATTGTGTGTACTGCCACTCTGTGTACACCGCTCAGCCAGACTATATAGCATTGTGTTTACTTCCACTCTGTGTCTGCTGGGCCTGGGAACAGTAGTACACCGCTCACCTGCCACTGTATAGCATTGTGCTCTGTGTCGCTGCTGGGAATAGTGGTACACCGCTCACCCGCCACTGTATAGCATTGTGCTCTGTGTCGCTGCTGGGAATAGTGGTACTGTATAGCATTTCTGTACTGCCACTGTACTGCTGCCAGTCAGCGTGTACTGTAAGGATAAGTGAAATGAGGAAGAAATCCGGTGAAAGAGGAAGGGGCAAGGGAAGAGGTGTTTCCCCTGACGGTTCACGTACAGGCCACAGGGGAGCACCCAAGAAAACCCACTCAATACCGCCCATGTTGTCCAGGACAACAACCCTCACAGATCCAAAAGAACAGGACCAGATAATTACTTGGATGACCTCTCAAGCGTCCAGCAGTGGGTTAAGCAGCACCAGCACATCACGCACGAGGTCCGAGTCCTCAGCCAGTTACAAGGAGCCAGTGGGCACAAAGCTGACACAACCGGCAGCGACACCACGCACACAACTGCCAGATAACCAGTCCGATGAATTACCTCAGGACACAATGGGGTATTCGCAGGAGCTATTCCCAGCCCAACAAACTTCCACCTTTCAAAGGTCAATGGAGGAACAGCCAGAAATGTTGTGCCCGGATTCACAACCATTAACTGTGGGAAATGCACCGCGCACTGAAATACAAGGCGAGTCCGAGGAGGACTCGGAAACCCAAATCCCAGAGCAAGTTGGGCAGGAGGGGTTGCAATTGCAGGAGGTCGGCCGACAAGATCTGGAAGACGACGTTAAAGTGAGCTGCGCAGAGGTTGTTCTAGGGAGCTCTACTCCACGGCGGCGGCCCCCCACAATGACATATGACGAGTATGAGGAGATGGAAGAGGAGGGTATGGACAATGTGGACAGAGACCCAGATTTTGTTTGTGAACGAGAACATCGCCGTCGTAGCAGCAGCACAGATGAGTCTGTTGAAGAACCCACTGCTGCACGAGTTCGCCTTGTGCCACAAGGTAGGCGGCGCGCAATTTCAGGCACCACAAGCGTGGAAGTTCAAGTGAAGGGGGAAAAGAGGAGCAAACAGAAATCGCCAGCAAGGAGGCAGGTGCTCCAAAGTCTGGGCTTTCTTTAAAGACTGCACTGAGGATGTTACCATGGCGATTTGCAAGGTGTGCAAGACCCGCCTGAGCAGGGGGAAAAGTATTAACAACCTCTCCACCACCAGCATGAGCCGCCACATGCTATCCAAACATCCCACTCTGTGGGCAAACGCGGCAGGACAGGGTACCAGCAACACTGCCTCCCTTGGGTTCACCAGACTCACCACCAGACCCGCCTCAGCAGCAGCAGTAGCCCAGCCATTGCGTGGTTCACAACATTCACAAACATCAGACGACGCTGACACTGTCACTTTCCGGAGTAGTGCTCTTGAGGTCTCCCAGTGTTCATCAAACACAACAACCAACAGCCCTTCCGTGTGCAGCGCTACGGTTCAGTTGTCTGTGTCGGAGATGTTTGAGCGCAAGAGGAAATTGCCAGCAAATGACCCCCGGGCCGTGGCAGTAACAACCAGCATAGCCAAGCTTCTGGCCTGCGAAATGCTGCCATATCGAGTGGTGGAGACAAACAGCTTCAAGGGCATGATGTCAGTGGCCATCCCACGTTACGTGGTTCCCAGCCGCTACCACTTTGCGCGCTCTGCAGTGCCTGAGTTGCATGAGCACGTGGTCAGCAAAATAACCCGAAGCTTGAAGAATGCAGTTGCCTGCAAGGTTCACCTCACCACTGACACTTGGACGAGTGCGTTCGGACAGGGTCGATACATCTCCCTTACCGCGCACTGGGTGAACCTTGTGGAGCCTGGCAGCGATTCCTCACCTGCTACGGCGCGGGTGTTGCCCACGCCGCAAACAGCTGCACCGCCGTCCCTCCCACTGGATAACAACAGCAGCACCTACCTCTCTGACTCCTTCTCCTCCAACGCATCTCAAAGCTGTACCTCATCCGGAAACGCTAACCCAGCAGCAGTAGGATCGTGGAAGCAGTGCAGCACAGCTGTTGGCATGCGTCAGCAAGCGTTGCTGAAGCTGATCTGCCTTGGGGATAAGCAGCACACAGGGGAGGAAATTTGGAAGGGAATAAAGGAACAGACGGATTTGTGGCTGGCACCGCTGGACCTGAAACCGGGCATGGTTGTGTGTGATAATGGGAGTAATCTCATTCGCGCTTTAAGGTTGGCTAAGCTGACACACATCCCTTGCCTGGCGCACGTGATGAACCTAGTAGTTCAGCGGTTCCTGAGGACATACCCAGGCGTGGCCGATCTTCTGTTGAAGGTGTGTCGAGTGGCCAAACATTGTAGAAATTCCAGTACTGCTTCGGGGGCACTCGCCAAGATGCAGGAGCGCTTCAATCTCCCCCACCATCGCTTGCTGTGTGATGTCCCTACGCGCTGGAATTCTATGCTGCACATGCTAGCACGCTTTTGTGAGCAGAAGAGTGCAGTGGTCCAGTACATGACGGCGCAGTACCGAGGCGCATCCGGACAGCTGCCAAGCTTCTGTGGATCCGATTGGGCCAACATGTTGGACCTCTGCCAAGTCCTCCAAAATTTTGAGCAATCCACGTTGCTTGTGAGCAGTGACAACTCTTCAGTCAGCATTACCATACCACTGCTGTGTTTACTGAAGAGGTCAATGTTGAAAATCAAGGAAACAGCTGTCATGATGCAACTGGGGGAATCTGAAGGAGAAAACGATAAGCGTGATGGTACCAACATCAGGCCATCCGCCTCAGGGAACGCTGGCCCCAGCAGCTATGACGAAGAAGAGGAGGAGGAACAGCTGGAGTTGGAGCAGGAATTTCATGCCACCACTGACTAGGGCCAGAGCGGTGCACGTTGGATTTCCACAATTCAGCGCGAATGGTCAGCCGAAGCAGACCAGGAGGAAGGTGACGACTATGATGCATCACAACAACTATCACAACGCTCACAAGAGGATGATGAGGATTCTGGTAGGACTCTGGCACACATGGCTCAATTCATGCTAGACTGCATTGAACGCGACCCACGCATTGTGCGCATTCTGGACAACACCAATTACTGGGTTTGTACCCTTCTGGATCCACGGTACAAACACAATGTTCCAAAACTGCTTGAAGAAAGAGTCAGACAGGTCAAAATGGAAGAATACCAGCAGGCCTTTGTGGAGACTTTAGAGAGGAGATTGACATCCTCCCCCTCCTCTAGCCAGTTGTACGCCGACAGACTGACTTCCGCAAACCCAGGACGACCAGGAGGGCAGCAAACAACGCAAGCCGCAGCTAGTGCCCAAAAGGGAATGGTATCGGCAGTGTCCTTGGAGTGGGAAAATTTTCTGACACCCATGCAGCAGCAGCCCACTGAACAGCAAGCGTGCAGATCCACCTCCAACACCGATCGCCTGGAGAAGATGGTCAAGGACTACATGTCAGATGACGTAGCTGTGTCGAACAATCCATCTGCACCCTTCAACTATTGGGTATCGAAGCTAGACACCTGGCACGAACTGGCAATGTACGCAATAGAGGTGCTGGCTTGCCCGGCAGCCAGCGTTATGTCGGAACGCTGTTTCAGTGCTGCCGGAGGCATCGTCACAGATCGGCGTATCCGCCTCTCCACAGAAAATGCAGACCGTTTGACTCAAATTAAAATGAATCAATCCTGGATTGGAAATGACTACGCAACACTCCAGGACCCCAACCAAGTAACATGACCAATGAACATCTGGGATGGTGTAGCGTTTCCGGTCCCTGTTTATTGAACCTCTCATCTGTATTACATTTATGACTGCATGGCGGCAAAAAGCATTGCTGCTATATCCGCACGCTTTTTGTCCTCATGCAAGGCCTGGGTTGTTGTGTCTCAAAAAGCATGGCCTTCTCCTCCTGCGCCTCCTCCTGTTCCATCACGTCTGCTGCTGCTGGGTTAGCGTTCCCGCGTGGTCCCTGTTTATTGAACCACTTATCTTTTTTACATTTATGACTGCATGGCGGTACAAAGCATGCTATCTGCACGCTTTTTGTCCTCATGCAAGGCCTGGGTTGTTGTGTCTCAAAAAGCATGGCCTTCTCCTCCTGCGCCTGCTCCTGTTCCATCACGTGTGCTGCTGCTGCTGCTGGGTTAGCGTTGCCGGTCCCTGTTTATGGAACCTCTTATCTTTATTACATTTATGACTGCATGGCGGTACAAAGCATGCTATCCGCACGCTTCTTGTCCTCATGCAAGGCCTGGGTTGTTGTGTCTCACAAAGCGTGGCCTTCTCCTCCTGCGCCTCCTCCTGTTCCATCACGTCTGCTGCTGCTGGGTTAGCGTTGCCGCGTGGTCCCTGTTTATTGAACCACTTATCTTTATTACATTTATGACTGCATGGCGGTACAAAGCATGCTATCCGCACGCTTCTTGTCCTCATGCAAGGCCTGGGTTGTTGTGTCTCACAAAGCGTGGCCTTCTCCTCCTGCGCCTCCTCCTGTTCCATCACGTCTGCAGCTGCTGGGTTAGCGTTGCCACGTGGTCCCTGTTTATTGAACCACTTATCTTTATTACATTTATGACTGCATGGCGGTACAAAGCATGCTATCCGCACGCTTCTTGTCCTCATGCAAGGCCTGGGTTGTTGTGTCTCACAAAGTGTGGCCTTCTCCTCCTGCGCCTCCTCCTGTTCTATCACGTCTGCTGCTGCTGGGTTAGCGTTGCCGCGTGGTCCCTGTTTATTGAACCACTTATCTTTATTACATTTATGACTGCATGGCGGTACCTCATGCAAGGCCTGGGTTGTTGTGTCTCACAAAGCGTGGCCTTCTCCTCCTGCGCCTCCTCCTGTTCCATCACGTCTGCTGCTGCTGGGTTAGCGTTGCCGCGTGGTCCCTGTTTATTGAACCACTTATCTTTATTACATTTATGACTGCATGGCGGTACCTCATGCAAGGCCTGGGTTGTTGTGTCTCACAAAGCGTGGCCTTCTCCTCCTGCGCCTCCTCCTGTTCCATCACGTCTGCTGCTGCTGGGTTAGCGTTGCCGCGTGGTCCCTGTTTATTGAACCACTTATCTTTATTACATTTATGACTGCATGGCGGTACCTCATGCAAGGCCTGGGTTGTTGTGTCTCACAAAGCGTGGCCTTCTCCTCCTGCGCCTCCTCCTGTTCCATCACGTCTGCTGCTGCTGGGTTAGCGTTCCCGCGTGGTCCCTGTTTATTGAACCACTTATCTTTATTACATTTATGACTGCATGGCGGTACAAAGCATGCTATCCGCACGCTTCTTGTCCTCATGCAAGGCCTGGGTTGTTGTATCTCACAAAGCGTGGCCTTCTCCTCCTGCGCCTCCTCCTGTTCCATCACGTCTGCTGCTGCTGGGTTAGCGTTGCCGCGTGGTCCCTGTTTATTGAACCACTTATCTTTATTACATTTATGACTGCATGGCGGTACAAAGCATGCTATCCGCACGCTTCTTGTCCTCATGCAAGGCCTGGGTTGTTGTGTCTCACAAAGCGTGGCCTTCTCCTCCTGCGCCTCCTCCTGTTCCATCACGTCTGCTGCTGCTGGGTTAGCGTTGCCGCGTGGTCCCTGTTTATTGAACCACTTATCTTTATTACATTTATGACTGCATGGCGGTACAAAGCATGCTATCCGCACGCTTCTTGTCCTCATGCAAGGCCTGGGTTGTTGTGTCTCACAAAGCGTGGCCTTCTCCTCCTGCGCCACCCTCCTCCTGTTCCATCACGTGTGCTGCTGCTGGGTTAGCGTTACCGGTCCCTTTTCCTGGAACCTCTTATATGTATTACATTTATGACTGCATGCCGACAAAAAGCATGTTACCTGTGCAAAGAAAACAGACATTTCCCGCATTTAAAGAGACTCTGTAACATGAAAAACATCCCCTGGGGGGTACTCACCTCGGGTGGGGGAAGCCTCGGGATCCTAATGAGGCTTCCCACGCCGTCCTCTGTCCCACGGGGGTCTCGCCGCAGCCCTCCGAACAGCCGGCGACTGTGCCGACTGTCAGTTCAATATTTACCTTTGCTGGCTCCAGCGGGGGCGCTGTGGCGACTTTCGGCACGGAAATAGACGGAAATACCCGATCTCCGTCGGGTCCGCTCTACTGCGCAGGTGCCGGAAACTTGCGCCTGCGCAGTAGAGCAGACCCGACGGCGATCGGGTATTTCTGCCTACTTCGGCGCCGACAGCCATCAGAGCGCATGCGCAGGAGCCAGGAAGGTAAATATTGCGTCACCGCTGTACGGAGGGCTACAGCGAGACCCCCGAGGGACGCAGGACGGCGTGGGAAGCCTCATTAGGATCCTGAGGCTTCCCCCACCCGAGGTGAGTACCCCCCAGGGGCCATTTTGTCGTTACAGTTCCTCTTTAAAAGACAGTTTTCCCATTGAAACTTTAAAATCGATTTTCTCAAAAACTATAAGCTCTTTTTGCTATTTTTTTTTCCTCTTGTACCCACTCCCAAGGTGCACATACCCTGTAAATTTGGGGTATGTAGCATGTAAGGAGGCTTTACAAAGCACAAAAGTTCGGGTCCCCATTGACTTCCATTATGTTCGGAGTTCGGGTCGAACACCCGAACATCGCGGCCATGTTCGGCCTGTTCGGCCCGAACCCGAACATCTAGATGTTCGCCCAACACTAACTGGGACCACCAGGGCAGGAGACAGCCTGTATAATACACTTTTTATACATTACAAAGTGTATTATACACTTTGTATGCGGCGATCCGGGTACTAGTAACCCGCCGGAGCTTCCGAACGGCCGGCGGGTTACAGCGCGAGGGGGGCGGAGCCAGTCACCGGTGGCTGATTGCGTCATGAATGATGCGATCGCTCCGCCCATGCCCGTACAAGGACCGCCGCCAATTGTACATGCGGCGGTCGTTGCGGGATCCACTTGCCGGTCGCCTCTGTGCAGTGGGCGGTTGGCGAGTGGTTAAAAAAAACAAAACATTTTTTAAAGGACTTCCGAGACCAAAAATGTGAAAAAAAGTTAAATACCTTATCATAATCCAGATCCATTGAGGACGCCATCCGCACCCTCCCGTTCATTCCCCCATGGCTCCCGCACTAATAACGGCCCCGGTCGAGTCCCGACCCCTCTGAACGGGTCGGGTTCTCAACTCATTCCCCCCTCAATATTGCCACCACAGATTGCCGCGGCTGCGCAGTCCGCATAGACGCGATTGCAGCTGCGCAGCTCTAGGACCTCCTCCCGATGCATCCGATGTATGCACGCATATTGATGACGTGGAGGGAGGAGGGCCTAGAGCTGCGCAGCCGCAATGCCTATGCAGACTGCACAGCAGCGGCAATCTGTGGCGGCCATATTGAGGGGAGAATGAGAACCTGACCCGTTTGGAGGGGTCGGGGCCATGGGGGAATGAACGGGAGGGCACGGATGGCGTCCTCTATGGATCTGGATTATGAAAAGGTATTTAACTTTTCAGGGGCCTTCAGTATAGTTAGCCAGCTACTTTAAAATTTGCCAAGCCCAGGAGATCTACCAACATTTAGGTAGCTAGGTATACGTGCCTTCAGTATAGGTAGATAGGTATAGGGGCCTTCAGTATAGGGAGCCAGGTATAGTGTAGTTAGGTGTAGGAGCCTTCAGTATAGTTAGCCAGGTATAGTGCAGTTAGGTGTGGGTGCCTTCAGTATAGTTTTCCAGGTATAGTGTAGTTAGGTGTGGGTGCCTTCAGTATAGTTAGCCAGGTATAGTGTAGTTAGGTGCAGGGGCCTTCAGTATAGTTAGCCAGGTATAGTGTAGTTAGGTGCAGGGGCCTTCAGTATAGTTAGCCAGGTATAGTGTAGTTAGGTGTGGGTGCCTTCAGTATAGTTAGCCAGGTATAGAGTAGTTAGGTGTAGGTGGCTTCAGTATACTTAGCCAGGTATAGTGTAGTTAGGTGTAGGGACCTTCAGTATAGTTAGCCAGGTATAGAGTAGTTAGGTGTAGGTGCCACTCACCTCCCTCCAGTTCCAGCGGCGGTGTCTGGTGCTCTTCCTGGTCTCCCCTCCTTTGGCCGCGCTGGCTAGAGTCAGTGCAGATGCGCAGGATAGAAGAAGACTCCGGCGAGCGAAGGGGGCGGCGGGCAGCGTGCGCTCACGCATTGTGCCCAGCACCGCCCCCCGCTATGACATTGCGGTGCTCTCCTCTCTGCCTCTTCCGATTGGCTAGCGGCCGACAGGGGTGCAAAAGTGGTAAAATCCCCCATAGGCTTTCATTGGGCCTCCTATTTACCGTTCCAAAATCTCACACCATTTCAAAGGGCAATGGCTCAGCAGTGGCACATTTTCTAGCATTGTAGGGACACTTAGGGGGATCATGACTGGTGAGTTTCGGGCCCCTAGGCCATAGAGAGTCATAGCCTTGGGTCACAAAAACCTGTTTATTTGGGCAAAGTCAATGGTGGAAATTCTGACGAACATAAATCGCAGCCATGGCCGTTAGCAATGTCTGAATCTCATGACATGTCTCATGCAGGTAGAAGGCATATTGTTATACTTGGAATCCAAAGATGGGTTCCCTACATCGCTGCAAACCAGAGTTACAGGGGTGCTAAAGTAGTAAAATCCCCCATAGGCTTTCATTGGGCCTCCTATTTACCGTTCCAAAATCTCACACCATTTCAAAGGGCAATGGCTCAGCAGTGGCACATTTTCTAGCATTGTAGGGACCCTTAGGGGGATCATGACTGGTGAGTTTCGGGCCTCTAGGCCATAGAGGTCATAGCCTTGGGTCACAAAAACCTGTTTATTTGGGCAAAGTCAATGGTGGAAATTCTGACGAACATAAATCGCAGCCATGGCCGTTAGCAACGTCTGAATCTCACGACATGTCTCATGTCACATTTCTATGTCAGTTCTATATTGTTATACTTGGAATCCAAAGATGGGTTCCCTACATCTCTGCAAACCAGAGTTACAGGCTTGCAAAAGTGGTAAAATCCCCCATAGGCTTTCATTGGCTCCCTATTTCACTTTCCAAAATCTCAAATTTCCATGTAAAACCACTTAACACCTAGGTCCGCCGATCAGCTGACCGTGGTCGTTAAGTGGTTCAAAAGAAAAAATAAAAATATATATATATATATATATTGTCACGGACGGTTGCGGGGACGCAGGCGCGTCCTGGAACCGCCCGTGAAGAAAAGAACGATCGCACTCGATTCCTGTTTTCGATTGCGCCTCAGATCAATAGAACCAAGATTTGACGTGTAGTATCCCTATGCCTAGGAACAGCTGGGGGATCTGTCTTAGCTGAAGTGACAGCCTGGGGGGAAGGTGTTAATTAGCTTGGACATATTCCCTGTGGAAGGCACAATTCCCCTATTGGTTCTGGGAACCAGGTGACACTTAGCTGATCTCATGGAGATGTTAATTAACCAAAGGATGCCTAGGTACAGCCAGGCAGGCTACGAATCCACGGGAGGTCTTGACACTTTGCTCCCTAGTAAAGATCAAAGGAAAGTCAGCTGTTAGCAGCTAGAACACCTCCTGAATTAACCTGAGGCTCATGGCATAATCCATAACTTCCCAGATCTGTAATATTTCTGGGGTTCCTGAGATGGCAGCTTCACCAAACGTGGGGGAAGTGTAGCATGAGCCCCGGTGCTGGTTCTGAGGAAGTTTCAGAACATTCTGAGGTAAGGACTGCCAGTTAGGCAGTTTGAAAATGCCCTGATGATACCACAGGGGTCCCACCCCTCATGTCTGGTATCAGGGCGCTGGGTAAATCGAGACAGACCTGAAAATGTTAATAAATCTGCCCTGACCTGTACGGTTCTGTGAGATAGAGCCCATATATGGGTAGATATGATTTCTAGCCCCCAGGATAAGGGGAGGGCTCATCTCATCTTCTAAGGGGGTGTATGGCTCCCCGTCCTCACTCCCTCCTACTGAAGCAGGGGCATAAGAATGGCTGAGGACCCAAACTCAGTGTCCTCCACACTGAAACATCTTGAGCTCATCAGATGCCAGCTTGAGGATATGCTGGCATCCACCTGGTCTGAACTCTGAACTCAAATTGAAACCCAGAACTCTGTTTTCCCACAAAAAGGACATCTTTCCAGGAACTAAGTATTTTTCTCCCTTCTTTTATTTTTTATACTGGCTATTACTGTCTTAATAATTGTGATTTTAATAATTGGCTGTATATATGAATTATTTATATTGCGTGAATAAACGACTTTCTCCAAGTCATTCACTATCCGCTACCCTGCTTATCAGCACACACAGAACTGATCCCGGGTCTCTGAAGATACGCTACTGTTTGTTTGTTGTTGGCTAGACAGAATAACGTGTGTTTAACCGTTTTATTCGCAGGATTAGTCAGTCAGTTAGTGGGCTCCACGGTCCCATGATAACCGCGGTGGTGGCAGTTTACTCTGAACCAGTAGGTGAAGTTGTAATCACCCGTGTCTCACAGGCTCCCTTCTGAGTTGTCCGCGGCCAATTCTTAACGGTTCCTGCGCATTGACTGCGACCAGAGTTCGCACGATCCGTGCGCTGGCACCGTTTAGAAGGCTAAGTGCGGTCAGCCACTAGGGACATATATATATATATATATATATATATATATATATATATATATATATATATATATAATTTTTATGTGCTGAGTGTGGGAAATCTGAAAAAAAAACGATGTGGGGTCCCCCCTCCCGAGCCTCTGTAACCCCTTGTCCCCATGCAGGCTGAGATAGCCAGAATGCGGAGGCCCGGCCGACTGGGGCTTCGCACACTGAGCTATACCAGCCCACATGGTCCATGGTATGGGGGCTCCGGGGGGGGGAGAGGCGGCCAAGCCTTCCCCCCGAGCCCTTGTCCAATCCATGGACAAGGGGCTCTTCCCCACCTCCGGTGCCCCAGGAGGAGGTGGGGGCGACAACTCCCTGGGGGGGTTCATGGTGGCATCTGGGAGTCCCTTTTAAGAAGGGGACCCCAGATGCCCACCCCCACCCCCCCAGGAGAAATGAGTATAGGGGTACCCCTTACCCATTTCCACAAAGGGTTAAATGAAATAAAAACACAACCACGAGAAAAGTATTTTATTATTCTAAATTAACCATAAATACTTACCTGTACCTTTAAAAAAGTTTTCCCACGCCAATATCCACGGTAGATGATCCAACGAACTGTATCCTCTTATGTTGCGATCTTCTATTTAGTTGATTAAAGATCTCCGAAGCCTCCCACCCACATAGCAGAGAATGCGTCCTTTCAGATGCATAGCTGCTAACTCTCGCTGTCTCTCCCCACCTGCCTGCCTGCACCTGTCAATCCCCACCTAGGCTGGCACCCAGTGCACCCATGGGTGCACTGGGTGCCAGCCTAGGTGGGGGTTGACAGGTGCAGGCAGGTGGGGAGAGACAGCAGCGAGAGCCAGCAGCTTCACAACCTGCCGAGGACGCATTCTCTGCTATACTAACGGCTGATGAATGAGTCGGATCTTTTAAAAGAATTGGTTCTTTTTTATGAATCGACTTTTTTTTTAACTTTAAAATCGATGTTTTCAAAAACTATAAGATCTTTTTGAAAAAAATGTTTCCTCTTGTTCCCACTGTTCTTCTTAACATTCCCAGTAATTATGGTGTTGCTACCTTTTAAAGCGTCTTTGCTATTAACTGTTAAAGTCAGCGGGGGTATATCTTCCCACGGTCAGAAGGAGAATTTACATTAAAACTTTAAAATTGATTTTCTCAAAAACTATAAGGTCTTTTTGAAAAAAAAAAATTTCTTCTTGTTCCCACTGTTCTTCTTAACATTCCCAGTAATTTTGGTGTTTCTAGCTTTTAAAGGGGCTTTGCTATTAACCCTCCTGGCGGTTTGCTAAAAAATCGCCAGGGGGCAGCAAATCTTTTTTTTTAATTTTTTTTTTTTTTCATGTAGCGAGACAAAGTCTCGCTACATGATAGCCGCTGCTCAGCGGCATCCCCCCAGCCCCTCCGATCGCCGCCGGCGATTGGCGATCAGGAGATCCCGTTCAAAGAACGGGATCTCCTGGAGGGCTTCCCCCGTCGCCATGGCGACGGGGCGGGATGGCGTCACCGACGTCAACGACGTCGTGACGTCATAGGGGATTCCGATCCACCCTGTCTGGGGGGGGGGGGGCGGCTGCGGCGCGACGGATAGCGGCGGATCGGCGGGTAGCGGCGGCGATCGGGCACTGCACGCAGCTAGCAAAGTGCTAGCTGCGTGCAGGAAAAAAAAATATGCAAATCGGCCCAGTGGGGCCTGAGCGGTGCTTTCCGGCGGCATAGCCCGAGCTCAGCTCGGGCTTACCGCCAGGAAGGTTAACTGCTAAAGTCGGCGGCAGTTTAATTTTCCCACGGTCAGAAGGAGTTACTTTAAAATAATTTTCTCAAAAAATATAAGGTATTTTTGTAAAAAAAAATTCCCCTCTTGTAGTCACTGAAAGATCTCAGGTGTTAGACACCTTGAAACATCTTTTCCATCACTTTTCTGGCCAGCAGAAATGTTTCTAGTTTTCAAAGTTCGCCTCTCCATTGAAGTCTATTGTGGTTCGCGGAAGTTCCTGCAAACCGAACCTTCCGCGGCAGTTCGCGAACCGAAAATCGGAGGTTCGCGACATCTCTAGAGGAGAGTCAATGATTCTTTCCATTGAGCTAATAACTCTTTGAAGCTTATACTTATCTCTGGCGGTGGCTCTTGCATTCCACATGCTAATGTCGGAGCAGAGGGTGGCTTCAATAGTGGCAGTGTAGAAGCTGGACAGCAGCTCCTGTGGCATACCAAATTTTTTCAATTGGCGCAGGTAAAATAGTCTCGGCTGATCCTTCTTCTGGATTTTGGAGGTGTTCTGCCCTCATCTTAGGTCACTTGTTAGGGTTGTTCTCAGGAACCTAACGCTAGAAACCCTGGAGACGACAATCTTGTTAATGAAAACTGTTTTTTGTGTGGGGGGGCGGTGTCTCCTGAAGTCCAAGATCAGTTCCAGTGTTGCGGCTGTGTTAAGGACGAGCTTGTTGGCCTCGCACCATCTGCAGATCCTTCCATTCTTGCTGCGATAATCACGTTCCCCCTCCCCGCCGATGAGCCCACCGATAGTGGTATCACCCGCAAATTTGATGACCTTTACGGAGTCAGCAGAGGAAGTACAGTTGTTGGTGTACAGTGAGAACAGGAGAGGGGACAGAACACATCCCTGCAGTGCTCCTGCGTTGGTAGAAAGTGCACACACTGGAGAAGCAGTTGGCAAGCTTCACCTATTGCGTCCTGTTGGAGAGATGGTAAACTATAGTGGAATTGTTATGCCCTGCATAGCATTAAAGGTGCTCCTACATATACTACCCTCCCCCCATCACAGTTGAAATGGGCGTAGGAGTACATTACAGTAATACCTCATCCATGCCCACAAAAAGTAAAAACAAAAACAAAAACACATGAACAAAATTAAAAAAATATTTGTATTCTTCTTAATACACAATTAACATCTATGTTCAATTAATGATCCCACACCAGCATCCTTTAGACCAATGCTGGGTAAACTATAGTCCTTGTGCGCTGTACATCTGGCCTGCCTATCGGCGGACGGATTCCTCTCTTTCCCCCTCCCTCCCTGCAGAGTCACGAGTGGGCAATTAGCGGGTGTTAACTCAACCAACATAGCGCTTTCTGCATCACATCTCCATAGTAACAGGTGATCACATGACACACCAGCATTACACAATGTCTTCCTGCGTGTGGTTTGCTGGTGTGTCATGTGACACAGGACACCTGTTACTATGCAGACACGATGAAGGAAGTGCTATCTAAGTGACTTAACTACTTGCCGACCACTCCACGCCGATTGGCGTGAATGCGTTTGCTCCCCCAGGACTGCTCAACGCCAATTGGCATGAAGTCCTGGCGGCTTGTTTTGTAGGAGGTCTCCGCTTGAATAACAGAGCTCTGCTCTGTCATCAGTCTCCCAGCGGCGATCGCTGCTAGGAGACTGTTAGACGGTGAAACTGCCATCTATTTACAATGTACAGCCATGCGATCTACGGCAGCGCTGTACTGGGGACAGCTGTGTCACTCGGCTGTCCCCCTGGGACGCTAAGGAGCGATTGGTTCTCATAGCCTGATGCCTATGACAGCCGATCAAAAAAAAGACAAATACAACAAAATAAATAAATAAATAAATAAATAAACATTGTGGGAGCGATCAGAGCCCACCAACATAAATCTCTGTTGGTCGGCAGAAAAGAGGGGGGGGGGGGAAGGAAATCACTTGTGCGCTGAGTTGTATGCCCCTGCAGTGAGGCCTTAAAGCTACAGTGGCCTAATTTGTAAAAAAAATAGCCTGGTCACTAGGAAGGGTCCTGAAGTGGATAACCCTGCCAATTACCCACTTACCCACTCGTGACTCTGCAGGGAGGGAGGGGGAAAGAGAGAGGAGGAGGCCAGGCATGTTAGGAATGCAGCCCGTGGTCCATAGAATGTGGCCCAGGCCACACAAAGTTTGCCCAGGCCTGCTCTAGACCTTGACTAAGGAGTCACTCTAGTTGTCCATCCACGCATGCTGCTCACCTGTCACACCAGACAGACAAATCAGCTTCTACGCCAGTCATAGGGAATTACAGTGCAATGCGAAAGTTTGGGCAACCTTGTTAATTGTAATGATTTTCCTGTATAAATTGTTGGTTGTTACGATAAAAAATCTCAGTTAAATATATCATATAGGAGACACACACAGTGATATTTGAGAAGTGAAATTAAGTTTATTGGATTTACAGAAAGTGTGCAATAATTATTTAAACAAAATTAGGCAGGTGCATACATTTAAGCACCACAAAAAAATAAATTAAATCAATATTTAATAGATCCTCCTTTTGTAGAAATTACAGCCTCTGAATGCTTCCTGTAGGTTCCAGTGAGAGTCTGGATTCTGGTTGAGGCCTCTTTCAGTGCTCCACCCACTTTTCTCCCACTTGAGGCTTGTGCCATTAACAGTGCAAGAATGGCAGCAATGAAATATTCCCCTTTAAAACTTAATATGTGAATTTTGATTGGCTTTTGTAGGCTCCACCCACTTTTATGAATATTAATCCCAGTCACCCAGTGACCAACTGTGCAGTACTTGAGAACCCTACCATTAATAGTGTAAAAATGGCTGCAGTTTACATTTTCCCAATAAAATTTGCATTTTTTCCCGCCCACTGATGACCCGGCGTTGCCCGGTTATGTATTTGGCTGGTGTTGGCTACTGCCCCTTTTTCTAACCCTAACACATAATTACTTAATGACCAAGTTTGTAAGCAATGTAGAAATTAAAGAAATCTGATTGGCTGTTTGTGGCTCCACCCCCTTTTCTGAATTTGAACCCCAGTCACCCAAAGACTAACTGTACCAGGTTTGAGGCTTGTGCCATTAACAGTGCAAGAATGGCAGCAATTAAATATTTCCCTAAAAATCAATAGGTGAATTTTGATTGGCTTATATAGGCTCCACCCAATTTTCTTAATATTAAAGGACTTACGAGGCCTGTTTTCTAAAAAAAAATAAAAAAAGTTAGATACCTGTGTCAGTTTGTAAGGCACGGAGGACGTCGTCCGCGCCCTCCGTGCCATTCCGCCGGGTTCCCGCCGCTCAATATCCCCCCGAACGTCCCCCGACTGCACGGCCCGGGTCGGGATCTCCAGCTTTCATAAAAATGGCCACCGGAGCAGTCCGCACCGTTTTGTGCTCTTTATCACTCGCAAAGTCCCGCGCGCAAAGTTTTGCAACTCCGCGCGCAGCGCCCATAGGGTTTAACTTTGCGCGCGGGAATTTCACGCGAGTTTCATTTTATCACGCCTAAACTGAGTTTAGGCATGACAAAGGGCTTTTCACAGGCATGCAAACACTTTGCACCGCTTTGTGAATCAGGCCCTAGGTGTGATAAGTTTAGGTGTGATAAGTTTAGGCATGATAAGTTTAGGTGTGATAAGTTTAGGCATGATAAGTTTAAGCACCAACTGCGTTAGCACCGCAGTGCACAGCTGATCAAAAGTTTTGTGCTAGCAAAGTCTGGTGCACTTCGCATAGAGTTTAATGGTGCTGCTTTGCGTGCGGGACTTTGCACGCTATCTACACTTGTCTAAACTTATCACGCCTAAACTTATCACACCTAAACTTATCACACCTAAACTTATCATGCCTAAACTGGCTTTTCACCAGCGTGGTGCAATGGTTATCACGCCTAAAGCAATTAAATATTTCCCCTTGAAAATCAATAGGTGAATTTTGATTGTCTTTTGTAGGCTCCACCCACTTTTCTCAGTCACCCAGTGACCAACTGTGCAAAGACTGAGAACTCTACCATTGACAGTGTAAGAATGGCTGCAGTTTACATTCTGCCAGTGAAATTTGTATTTTTCTCCACCCACTGATGTCCTGATGTTCCCTGAGTATGTATTTGGCTGGTGTTCTAATTGGCTGTTTGTGAGCTTTGTGGTTTTTGGCATCCATAACCTGCTGTAAAATGAAACAAATAGGATTGTCTGTTTGTGGCTCCACCCCCTTTTATCAATTTAAACCCCAGTCACCCAATGATCAACTGTACCAGGTTTAAGGTTTGTGCCATTAACAGTGCAATGGTAGTGATGAACAAAACCCAATATAAAACTGAAATGGAAAGAATTTTGGGGGATGAACATACATATGTCAAACTTCCTGGGAATCCTTTGGTGAGATATAAGGGGATTCTGAAGGATATATTGCTCGATGGGGAAAGAAGTGGCATTATTGAGACACGGGAATTCAAATATCTCCTCCCTAACGTTCCTAGGACCCCGGTCATCTATCATATCCCCAAGGTCCACAAAGATATTAACAGGCCCCCTGGTCGCCCTATTGTAAGTGGTGTTGATTCCCTTACGCAGCGCATAGGTGAATATATTGACTTCTTCCTGCAGGAGGAGGTCAAGAAATTGCCAGCCCTGTTAAAAGATACTAAGCATTTACTGCAAAAACTGGAAACACTGGAGGTTGATAGAGATGATTGGGTTGTCACAGCGGATGTGGCATCCCTATACACGGTTATTCCACATGGCAAGGGGATGCAGACCGTGGAGGAAGCCCTGGTAAGTGGGTCAGGGTTGGACCCCAGACAGATAACTTTCATTATGGATCTGCTTAAATTTTCCCTTGAGCATAACTACTTCTGGTATGATGGAGACTACTACCTCCAGAAGCAGGGGTGTGCAATGGGGGCTAAGTATGCCCCCAGTGTAGCAAATATATATATGGGTAAGTGGGAAGATCTTATTATTAATGGGCCAGGGAGTCAAAATATTGTGATGTGGACTCGCTTTATAGATGATCTTATGTTTGTATGGAGGGGACCCAGGGATGCACTGGATCAGTTTTGTACACAAATCAATCAGCTATGGGAAGAGATCGACTTGACCTTCACAGTAAGTCAAGACCAGGTCCAGTTCTTAGATTTAACCCTTTGGAAGGGGGAAGGAAGGTTGGTATCCAAAACTTTTTTCAAACCTACTGATAGAAATGGATATATCCCTGGGTCAAGCTGCCATCATGACCGGTGGCTGTCCAATATACCGAAAGGACAACTGACCCGGATAAAAAGGAACTGTACATTCCAGGAGGATTATGAGGTCCAGAGTAAACTCCTTATTGATAGATTCGTGGAGAAGGGTTATGTGAGGAGGGAAGTTGAGAGGGTGGCTAGTGAGGTGGGAGGTATGGATAGATCCGTGTTAATTGGTAGTGCCGCACGGAACCCATCGAGCAATTATGAATTTGCAGTACAGTTAGGATACAGTAATCAATACAGGCAGATAGAGAAGATTGTCGGTAGACATTGGAACATTGTAAAAATGGATGAAACATTGGGTAAGTATGTGCCAGAGAAGCCAACTTTTATTTACAGGAGGGCACCGAATCTGAGATCGAGATTGGTAACCAGTCATATAGATCCACCTATGTCTGTGGGAACTGACCTGCTGGGCGGTAAAGGTTTCTTCCCGTGTAGGAGTTGTAAGGGGTGCCGGAAAGCTATACCGGTTAGAGGTGATCATTTTTTTGCAAGAAATTCTGGTTACAGATACTCTTTGAAACAGTGTATCACCTGCAGCACTGTGGGGGTGGTCTATGTTCTCTGGTGCCCGTGTGGCCTGGAGTATGTGGGCCGCACCACTAGGGCTGTATTCAGGAGAATTAATGAACACGTTTATAACATTAAGAAGGGTCTTGAGACACACAGTGTCTCCAGCCACTTTAAGAAGCACCATGGAAGTGACCCCTCTAAGCTTAGGTTTATGGCCATTGAAAAATGGATGCCTAAATGGAGGGGTTCTAGTAAAGTTAAAGACTTGTCAAGGGCGGAGGGCAGGTGGATTTATAACCTTAACACCTTTGCCCCTGCCGGTCTTAACATCGAGTTTGACCTGAATTGTTTCATCAGTAATGATTGAGGAAGTTTTTTTGTGTTTGGGGGGTAGGAGTCAGTTATAGTTGACCATAATCTAAGGGGTACTATAGTGGGGTTGGAGTGTCGGGATGCATCATTGAATTACTGAAGCGGATTGGCTAGGGTGTTCATATCCATATGGCAAAATCCCAGGCAATGGGATTGCCTGTCATTAGGTTTGAGGCCACTAGATGGCAGTATGATGTATGGAGTATGTCCTATTGGTTGTTTTGCGGAGGGGGGGGGGGGTGGATTGGGGTTTGTGACTAACTTAGGAGTGGGTCCTGTATTAGCTTAGGTGGGTCTTATATATATGTGCATTGTATTTGTTTATTATGGGGGCCTGGGGGGTGTAATGGGGAACTTACTAGCCAGTCTAGGAGTGGGTCCTGTATTAGCACAGACAGGCTGAGTACATACTATCACGCTTTGTAAAGGCGCATCACATGGGCAGCACTGTGGGCGGGGTTTGATACTATGAGGGGAGTGATTGCGCGTTGCGGGGTTTGGATTTGGAACGCAGCGTCACGCCAGTGTACGCAAGCTTATGCCGACACTGACGTCACTCATGGGGAGGCTTAAATGCGGCTGGCGTACTGGCAACGCTAGCCCCCGATGAGTCGCATGACGAAACGCGTAGGGCGGAGCCAGTACGCCTGACGCACAACACGGAAGTCCGGGTGAGTCGCTGATTGTGGGGAAACGAGCGGGACGCCGCGAACGGACCTTGCAGAGATGCAGTGAAAGCCGGACAGCCCTGCCGTTGTGATATGCCTATCTTTCTCTTGGAGCTTGTAAGTGCATAGAGGGCGCGAGAGGCGCAGTGTGTTTTATATGATATTAGATGTTACGCAATGAAGCTTTTTTATGTTTTTTATTGAGGAATAAAGGCCTTTTTTATGACATCATGGATGTGGATTACTGATGAGCCTCTGAGTACCACATATTGAGCTTGAATCCCACCTGTAGATTGGTGGTCATCATCTGGTGAGCTGCTCTGTTATTAGAGGTGGAGGGAGTTGTTTGCACGGGCACTTGTCTCACCACTGACACGGTTGATGTGGGTGCAATATTGACTGCATAGAAAGCAGGTTACGCTATGTCAGATTGTTTTTACAGATGTGGTAGCGCGCAGTGGATGTTACTGATTTAAAGTGCAAGAATGGCAGCAATAAAATATTCCCCTGAAAAATCAATAGGTAATTTTAGATTGGCTTTTGTAGGCTCCACCCACTTTTCTGAATATTAATTCCAGTCACCCAGTAATTAACTGTGCAAAGTTTTAGAACCCTACCATTAACAGTGTAAGAATGGCTGCAGTTTACATTTTCACAGTAAAATTTGTATTTGTCTCCTCCCACTTATGACCCCGTGTTGCCCACTTATGTATTTGGCTGATGTTGGCTGTGCCCACTTTTCTAACCCTCACACACAATTAATAAATTACTCAATTACCAAGTTTGTGAGCTTTGCGGTGTTTGGCATCAATAATTTGCATTGGAATGAAATAAATCTAATTGGCTGTTTGTGGCTCCACCCCCTTTCTAAAATTTAACCCCAGTCACCCAATGATCAACTGTGCCAGGTTTGAGGCTTGTGCCATTAACATTGCAAGAATGGCAGCAATGTAAATATTCCCCTTGAAAATCAATAGGTGAATTATGATTGGCTTTTGTAGGTTCCTCCCACCTTTCTGAATATTAATCCCAGTCACCCAGTGACCAACTGTGCAAAGTTTGAGAACCCTACCATTAACAGTGTAAAAATGGCTGCTGTTTACATTTTCTCAGTGAAATTTGTATTTGTCTCTGCCCCTTTTTGGTTATGGGAATAAAAAGTATCCTATACTTTATTCCAGGTAGTGTACTATGTATGTGCCAAATTTCATTCAAATCCGTTCAGCCATTTTTGCATGATCGAGTAACAAACATCAAAACATTCGAACATCCAAACATCCAAACATCTAAACATCCGAACTTTCCCATGTATTATATTAGTAGGATAACACAGAAGACCAGAAGTCTTCTTCTTCATCCAGATGAGCATTGCAAAGGTCAAGCGAAATTTTGTGTACCTTATCTGGAGAAGTGGCGTCTTCCTTAGTCTACATCTGTGGAACTCAGCAGTGTGCAGTATCCATTTGAATTGTCTGCCTTGAAACATTACCTCCAGCAGAGCCCAGATTCACCAGGATGGCCTTGGTGGCGATCCTTGGATTCTTTTTCACCTCTCTCGCTATCCTTCTAGCCAGCACAGGTGTCACTTTTGGCTTTCAACCTTGTCCTCTGAGATATTCAGCAGTGCAGAGCATTTTATATTTTTTAATATTTCTTTGCACCGTAGCCACTGGAACTTGAAAACATCTAGAAATGGCCTTATAGACCTTTCCTGACTTGTGAGTGTAACATTCTTACCTTCCAGCAGCAGGTCCCGCGGCGTCTCTGGCATGGTCCAGGCGAGCAGCGGGGCTTCTGTGCCAACATCCTCTGGCGGTGTCCCCAGCTTCCCTCCGGCGGCGAGTTCCGGCGCGCATGAGCAGTGCAGCCAATCGGGCACCTGCGACTTCTGTTAAGCCTTATAGGCTTAGGAGGAGGATCTAGCTGAGGTCAGCAGTGATGTCACTAGGTGAGGTCAGCAGTGATGTCACTAGGTGACATCACTAATGGGGAATTGCAATCTATTTTGGGAGTGGCTTTGGGGAATTTGTAATCTGTATATAAGGCCAGAGCTCTCAGTCACTCACTGGCCTTGATACTAATCAGTTCGCTGGTTTTTGGCCTAGCTAGCAGTAAATTGAGTTACATTAATATATTGTGTAGACACACAATATATATGTACTCTAGTCAGTCTGTATTGTTCTTGTAGTTATAGTTTGTAATTTATTTGTAATATTCAAGTAATATTATTGAAGTAACATCTATTGTATATTTATCTGTGTACCGATCTTTTGCCTGCCTCTTGACCTCGCTCTAGTCTGATCCTTCTGTACCACTGCCATCTGATACACGTGTTCGACTCGGGCTGTCCCTGACTTTGTTATTGCCTGATCCTTACAATACGACTGACATCTGACCCATGTGTATGACTCTGCTTGATTAATTGAAAATTGCGCAAAAGGTGGATCAGCGCAACACCAGGCCTCCTCCGAATGGCCTCCAATCAGAGATGCGTTGAGCCCCCCCAGGAACTACAAGCGCACCTTGAACCCAAACAGAAGCTCTGCATATACACCAAAAGCATGGCTGTTAAGTGGGAGCAGCTGACCAAAAACGAATTAAATTAGTACATAGCAAAGAAATGAGCAGCGCTACTTAAAAACAGACTAGTGCCTACCTGCAAAAGAGTGCAAGCCCCACTTGTGGGGTCGAATACACACCGAGCATACACATGACCTGTCTACCACTGGAGGAGGATGTTGGTTTCCTGTAACAGCTTGCATGCAACCTATTAAGTAGTTCCTGGGGGCGCTCAGCACAGCTCTGATTGGAGGCCATTCGGAGGCGGCCTGGTGTTGCGCTGATCCACCTTTTGCGCAATTTTCGATTTTTCAATTTTATTTGGTAGCGCACCCAGGCTATGCATATACATAGGTTAGGATTTGGTTAGTGTTAGGCCCCTCCCATGGAGGATTGACTTCTTCACAGTGGGAGGGACGAGTACTTAATAGGTTGCATGCAAGCTGTTACAGGAAACCAACATCCTCCTCCAGTGGTAGACAGGTCATGTGTATGCTCGGTGTGTATTATATCCCACAAGTGGGGCTTGCACTCTTTTGCAGGTAGGCACTAGTCTGCTTGATTAATGACTACGATTTAGTTTTGCGACTGTGTACCTTGATATCTCTGACTTGTGCACAATTTCGGCCCTATCCTGACTACACTATACGTACTATTGTTTGTGTATACACCTGTAGGTTACCTCATCACGTACCAACATGATAGTGAGCAGCCACAATGCGCAGCCGCAGGTCCTCACTGAGCTCCTTTGTCTTGGCTATGACAGTCCACAAACCAATTGCAGAGAGCTGCTGTTTTTCACCTGTTGAGTTGATTAAAACAGCTGTTCCCAATTAATCAGGGTAATTAGGATGCTTTAGAACAGCTTGGATTATTTGGAATGGTATAGAATGGTTTAGAATGGTATAGAATGGTATAGACTGTGACTGTGACTTTGTAGAGGGTATGAATAATTTTGGACTAGTCACTTTTGGCTCAAATGTAAATGAAAGCTGCAAAATGTTTCTTCTCCCCAATAATTCCTCTTGTTTATCATCTTTTGTGAGACACCTATGTCATTTTCCGTTAAAAAATTACTTACTGGTTGAATGAAGGTAACTTTAATTCAAAATTTGCCAGAGGTATAAATAACTATGGGCAGCACTGTACAGTATTCATTTCCAGCATTAAGTAGATACTATTTTTCTGTTTTTTTTTTATGACTTTTTTTTATAATGTATACACACTTTTAGTATTGTTTTAGGGATAAAATTACCAGCACAGACATAAGATTCCTGCATTTTTTTTAGGATACTTTTTCTAGCATTATAATTCAAGATAATTATTTTTCAAGTGATAATACAGTTAGTAGCACTGCTACATTTATTATTATTATTATTATTATTATTATTATTATTATTATTATTATTATTATTATTCTACATTGTACAATTATCACAATTTTTAAACTTACTAAGAAGAATAATGTCACTTGACTACAGAGGCCTAATCAAAGGGAAAATTGATAATTCCACTTATATGGAACATTTTTTTTTCTTTATAGAGAACCTATAGAATTAAAGAGAATCTGTACTCTGTAGTATATTCATTATGTTCTCCTGGGCCCCTCTATGCTGTTTCTGCTACTCCCTGCTGCAATCCTGGCTTGTAATTGCCAGTTTTAGGCAGTGTTTACAAACAAAAGACATGGTTGCTAACCCGCATGTGATAGGGTGAGAGAAGCTCAGCCTGTGACTCATACAGAGCCTACAGGGGCGTGGAGAAGGTGTGTATAACTTCTCCCTATCACAGCAGAGCAGCACATTCCTGCCTGAGCCAACAAAGAAAAGAAGATTATATTGTATAACAGAGATAATAAAGCCATTGTGCAACTAGGAAAGCAGTAAGACAGGCCACATTCGAACAGGTATAGGAACTTATAGGATAAAAGAAATAAGGCTGAACATTTTGTTACAGTCTCTTTAAAGAGGAGCTGTTAGGTATAAGGTCTCAGAGAAAATAAACACATATATCAGTAGCTAAATATTGGCTGTACTTACATTACATATGCATTTCACTGTCCACGTTTGTACTTCACAGAATTTTTATATAGTATTTGCAGAGAATGATGCTCCTGACAGCTCATGGCAGGTTCCATGTTTGTCTGTCTCCTATGAAGCCAAATGTGTCGTCATGTCCTGCCTGCTTCCTGATGATTCCACTCACAGAAAAGCTCCTACTGAATAACAGTACTGTGCAGTGAATATTAATTAGCCATGTGGCTAGGAACAATAGCGGACTCCTGCAGTGTACTCTGCCTGGAGATTTATCAGTGCTGTTAGCTGGACATGCTGTTGTAACATGAGCCTGTAACTTCTCACTAGCAGCCGAGGGGAGGGCCCCAGAATGCTTTGCTGTATGGTATGCGTCCTCTCGTCCTTTTTATGGGCTTGGGAATACAGAGCCTTGCTGTCAGCACACATCACAGTAAGAGAGATTTTTAACTTCAGTATTGCCTTTTTGACTTCCTTCTAAACTGTTTAACACAGGAGAATAGAGGTTTAAATTAGCTTTTGCAGCCTGACAGTTACTCTTTAAGCTTTGGTTTATTTGACACAATAATGTCCCTTATTCAATTCCTGTGTTCTCCTAAGTTTTCTTTTAGGTGACATTTCACACCTTATTACTAAAATGTATTTTAAGCCACCAGCAAGCAAGAAAATACTGTCAGTAATTAATGTTGACTGTTCTTTTTCACTTCGTGGCACTGTTTCAGCTGCAGAGTGCTAAAAAGTAATTTTAAACAAAAGATGAAAAATGATCTTCCAGCAGACAACTTAGGAAAAAAAGATAATTGAATAATGGCCAATATGGCGGTTTTCCCGCCCCTATGGTTGCGCCAGTAAAGTGACCCAGAAAACACTGCCTGTAGCAGCCCAGCTTAGTGAATCAACCACTTTCTTAGGTAAAAAATAAAATCCTTCCTCTGTATGTCATTTTTACATCTATTTATTTACAAAAACAGCTGAAGCATTTTGTAAGAAGACTGGACTTTATAGATGATTTTCAACAACGGATTTCCTTTGATGAGACAGGACAACTGATTAGCCAGCCTAAGTTAAAACTGAGACACCTGAAGATTATCGGGAAGGAGAACACCTTTATAGTTGAGGATGGCAGCTACTTCTATATGAATGAGTCTCTGGCCAAGGAGGAATGGCTCCATATCAATCATACAAGTCTGATGTGGAAAACTGGCAAAGTGAGTATTTTAAGAATATAAAATACTACAACTTAATGGCCAGAAACTGGACTAAAGGTGCGTACACACGCACTACGGCCGACAAAGATGGGTCCGGCAGACCCTCCCGCTGGGCGGATTTTCAGTCAACAGTAGCGCATGTGTACACACTGTCGGCGGACTGATAAGGCTGTTCCTAAATGATCCGATCAGAGGAGGACACGGGAGGCCAAACAAAGGGCTCATGGGGGAAAACAAAGGTCACAGGGGGACAAATAAAAGACAAAGGGGACAAACAAAGGACAGGGGGGCAAAGGAAGTATACAAGGGGATAAACAAAGGTCACCGGGGTACAATCAGAGGACACAAAGGGACAAACAAATGACACAGGGCAAAGGAAGTATACAGGGGTACAGACAAAGGACACAGGAGGACAAACACACGACACGAGGGCAAACAAAGAACACAAAGTGACACAAAAGGGCACAGAGCAGGATACAGGAGACAATACAGGACACAGAAGGACACTGTAATGGATAGCGGAAATACTGCCGCAACAGCAAGCGGCATGGCGGCTATCTCCGCGTCTCAGCCGGCGGTCCCCGCCGCGTGGTTACATGCTGGTGCTTTGCCTGGTCCTTCAATTGCTCATAGACTAAGGGCTACACGCGCGCCAGGCGACAGGACCTTTATGCAACTAGAAGGGGAGTCAGCTGATCAGTCGGTCAGCTGACTCCAGCTATGCTCCGGATTGGCTGAGTGACTGGGGCGGCGCTGTGGAGTGCTTGCAGTATATATAGGACATGTCGGTCAGTTGCTCCGCGTCTGCTGTTGCAAATGCTACGTGTTAGCACTCAGACCTAGTCAGATCCCAAAGTGTGCTAGAACCAGCAGGAGCTGGGGATACACACTTAGCCAGATTATGTTAATAGCTTAAAGAGACACTGAAGCGGAAAAAAAATGATGATATTATGATTTGTATGTGTAGTACAGCTAAGAAATAAAACATTAAGATCAGATACATCAGTCTAATTGTTTCCAGTACAGGAAGAGTTAAGAAACTTCAGTTGTTATCTCTATGCAAAAAAAGTCATAAGCACTACGACTTTCAATGTCGTGGAGAGGGCTGTTTTCTGACTTTTATTATCTCAACTGTAATTGAACTATTTACTTTTTCTCTGCCAGAGTAGAGGTCATTAGTTCACAGACTGCTCTGAAAGAATCCTTTTGAATGCTGAATGTTGTGTAATCTGCACATATTATAGAATGATGCAATGTTAGAAAAACACTGTATACCTGAAAATAAAAATATGAGAATATTTTCTTTGCTGCTAATCTTCTAGTAATTATTCATCGTACACAACCAATTCACTATATCATATATTTTTTTTCGCTTCAGTGTCTCTTTAAAATACTATTGAATTGTATTATCAGTTATGACCTTCTGCTAGCTTGACTACTCTTCTGCTTACTGATCCTGTACCTTTGCCTATCTGATACAGTTGCCGACTCTGCCTGAAACACTACCCTGATTTAGCTTTCTGTCTCTGTACCGTATCTGTCTGCTCGTTGCCAAATCTGCTTGTCTGACTCTCCTGTCCTCACCAGTGAGCCTGGTCACTGGTGAGGGATCCTCTGTTAGTATCGCCTACTTCACAGGTGATTACTAGCTGCAGTACTATCTGAATCACCTGCTCCTCAGGTGGTCAGTAGCTGCAGTACAGTCTGAATCACCTGCTCCTCAGGTGGTCAGTAGCTGCAGTACAGTCTGAAGCACCTGCTCCTCAGGTGGTCAGTAGCTGCAGTACAGTCTGAAGCACCTGTTACTCAGGTGGTCAGTAGCTGCAGTACAGTCTGAATCCCCTGCTCCTCAGGTGGTCAGTGTAATGGATTGCGGAGATGCCACCGTGCGGTCTGGCAGTGGGGCGGCTGTCTCCGCATTCAGACCGGCGGTTTCCGCACAGCAGCATGCGTCTGGTTTGTCTGAGCCTTCTAGTGCACACAGATGGAGAGCTACGCGCGCGCGCGCTGGGAGGCAGGACCTTTATGCCAGTAGGAGAGGGATCAGCTGATCAGGACAATCAGCTGATCCCAGCGCAGTGGATGATTGGCTGAGTGGTGCTGGGCGGCGCTGAGGAGCGCTGCACTATATATAGATTTTGCTGGTCAGTCTCGGGTTGTCTGCCGTCGCGAATACTTACGTGTGAGCACTCAGACCTCAGTCAGATCCCACAGTGTGTTAGAACCAGGAGGACCTGGGAATTCAAACTTAGCCAGATTACGCTGTGTTATACTTTAGACCAGTTCCAGGGTGTTGTGACCAAGGACCTCACACCCAAGCTTAGGATTACTGTGTCATTGCTGTGTTATACTGTAGACCAGTTCCGGGGTGTTGTGACCAAAGGCCTCACACCCAAGCTTAGGAATACTGTGCCATTGCTGTGTTATTCTCTAGACTAGTTCCTGGATGTCGAGACCATGGACCTCACACCTTAGGCTAGGACTCTGTTCTATATCTGTTATGACTATTTGCTTTGTCGACCTCTCTCTTGCTTACTGATTCGGTACCTCTGCATATCTGCCTACCTGTTGCCAAACCCCGCCTGTACCCGGTTATCAGCCTTCTGTCTCTGTACCTTATCTGCTCGTGTGTTGCCAACCTCGCCTGCCCGACCCTCCAGGCTGTCACTCATCCCTTGAGTGCTCAGTCTATCTGTACTAGCTGTGACACTATTCCACCAAGTGTCAGTTAGCTGTTAGGACTCCTGCTCCTCAGAGAGTCCGGCCTGCTAGCAGCCAGTGGCCTCTACTCCTCTGGAGCCCCCTGGCTGCAGTACAGTCTATATCTGATCACCAAGTATCACTGGTTGCCAGGTTCTCTCTATTCCCTCTCTCTAGGGGATAGTTCCTGCACAGCCGAGGGCCACCTGCCCCTCAGGTGGTTCTTGGCCGAGCTGCCTGTGTCTCCCGCCTCTCGGGAGATAGCCTACAGTTGCACCAAACACTTACACTCATTAGGTGTCCAGAGATTAGTCATACTTGTATTATTGGTGATTCTGCAGATCATCCATAATCAAGTATACATCTGTATTGTTGATGATTCTGCAGATCATCAATAATCAGATTTTCTCTGTGTGCTGACACCAATCGTTACAGAACGGCAGACCTGAAAAACAAAATGGACGCACTCAACAGCCATCTTGATGCACTCACCACCTCGGTGGAGAATTTCATCAGGGTGCTGGACGGTCATCAGACCCAGATCATTGCTTTGTCTGGGTCCATACAGGTCCTTCAGACGGCTGTAAATGCAGTGCGATCTCCTCCAGTTACAGACTTGCATATGTCTGTACCCAAAAGGTTTTATGGTCATAGATCTGACTTTCAGAACTTTAAGAATCGAGTAATGTCGTATTTTGAGTTAAGACCCAATTTGTCAGGAACTGAGGCACAGAGAATTGCATTTAATAAGACCCTTTTGTCAGGGGATTCTCAAATTTGGGCATATAGCCTTCAGGTAGGGCATGAGGCTTTAAAGTCAGTTGATGAATTTTTTAAGGCCATGGGGAAGCGGAAGCTCAAGACTTTGCGTCAAGGCAAGGATCTGGTAGAAGTCTACGCAGCTGAGTTCAGGAAATGGTCTGTGTCAGCTAGGTGGGAGACATTTGCATTGTTTGACAGTTTTTTTATCAGGGTTGTCAGACGCAGTCTCTGATTTGATGTCGGGACACCCTGAACCAAAATCTATTGATGAGGCAATCGCTTTAGCAGTACGGGTTGATCGCCGTTTACGTTATCAGAAACAAACCCGGGGTAAGAACACTGTAAGGTTTTTCTCCTACGCCTCTCCTCCACCCGTCTCACCTCCGCCAGAGCCAATGCAAATTAAACAGTCAAAATTGACACGGGTGGAAAAGAATCGCAGGAAAACAGAACAACTCTGTTTATACTGTGCAGAGGAGGGTCATAAGGTGCAGAATTGTCCCAAAAAGTTGGGAAAAGCTGCCGCCTAGGTGTAGTCAGAGGTAATACCCTAGGCGCGCAGACATTACCTCTAAACAATAATCGTTTGCTCCTTCCCTGTTCTGTCACATGGGAGGGCCAGACTGTTACCACTGAAGCTTTCATAGACTCTGGTTCAGCGGCTAACTTTATAGATTACGAGTTTGCAAAGAATTTGGGGGTTCCTATACTCCCATTGGACCAACAGGTTTTGGTCACTGCAGTAGATGACTCTCCTCTGCAAAGTAGACATCCCCTGTCTCGGACCCCGGAGTTGAGGTTCAGTGTAGGGATGCTACATAAAGAGAGTCTACAATTTCTGGTCCTGCGTATGGCAACCTCCACCATTATTCTTGGCATGCCATGGTTACAACTTCACTACCCTCAGATAGATTGGGTTTCAGGTCAGCTAACGAGCTGCAGTGGTGCTCAGCAGAGCTCGAATATTCGAGTAGCTCGAATATTCGAGCTCTTTTTCAGCTATTCGAGCTCGGTATTCGAGCTCCGAATAGCTGCAGCTATTCGAATGGGCTATTCGAGTAAATGCGAATAGTCCATTCACTATTCGAGCTATTCGAGCAAACGGCGCTATTCGAGCTCGGGTACCGAGCTCGAATAGCGTCATAGCCCAGATTGATGTCCTTAGAGCCAATCAGAGGGCTCCCAGGCCCTCTGACGGCAGCCAATCACAGAGGGGGACCCTGGCCAGCCCCTACCCTATAAATAGCGGCCGCCATGTTAGGTTTCTCCGTCCTTGCCTGAGACTTGCATAGAGAGAGAGTTACTCCTTTGTGCTTTGGCTTAGCAAGAGCTCTATTGTGGTCATTTACCTAGCGTTTTTGCTCACATACACCTCCTATACACATCTATATTGTTGTTAGTTAGATAGACATTGTATTTTAGTTAGTAGCTTTTGTGTTACATAGACAGAGACAGCTGCTGCATGCAAGCTTACAGCTTTAGGCCTCAGGGCCTGCCTGTGTGGGCAGCTGTTCTCTCCTGTCCTCTGTTAGTATATTTCTCTAATCTATACCAGTATTTCTGCTGTCCTTTACTACTGATTGATTCTGTATTTAGTATTGTAGTTATACTGTATTATGACACTCACTGTCACTGTTCATAGGCTAAGGCTAAGGCTACTAGCTCCTGCGTGTGTGCACTCACTGTCTTGTACACACACACTCTATTTCCTTCTGATTACTGATTGATTATTGTAATTAGTTGTACTTACTGTTACTACTTACTCTTACTGTACTAGGAGTCTAGGACACTCAGTCACTGTTCATAGGCTACTAGCTCCTGCGTGTGTGCACTCACTCACTGTCTGTGTACTGTAGTGTACACACACACTCTATTTCCTGATTACTGATTGATTATTGTAATTAGTTGTACTTACTGTTACTACTTACTCTTACTGTACTAGGAGTCTAGGACACTCAGTCACTGTTCATAGGCTACTAGCTCCTGCGTGTGTGCACTCACTCACTGTCTGTGTACTGTAGTGTACACACACACTCTATTTCCTTCTGATTACTGATTGATTATTGTAATTAGTTGTACTTACTGTTACTACTTACTCTTACTGTACTATAGGAGTCTAGGACACTCAGTCACTGTTCATAGGCTACTAGCTCCTGCGTGCGTGCACTCACTGTCTGTGTACTGTACACACACACTCTATTTCCTTCTGATTACTAATTGATTATTGTAATTAGTTGTACTTACTGTTACTACTTACTCTTACTGTACTATAGGAGTCTAGGACACTCAGTCACTGTTCATAGGCTACTAGCTCCTGCGTGTGTGCACTCACTGTCTGTGTACAACACACTCTATTTCCTTCTGAAGTTCTGATTACTGATTGATTATTGTAATTAGTTGTACTTACTGTTACTACTTACTCTTACTGTACTAGGACACTCAGTCACTGTTCATAGGCTAGCTCCTGCGTGTGTGTGTGCACTCACTGTCTGTGTAGTGTGTACACACTACACACACTCTATTTCCTTCTGATTACTGATTGATTATTGTAATTTCTAGTTGTACTTCCTGACTCTTACTACTTACTTACTGTAGTAGGGACACTCACTCAGTCACTGTTCATAGGCTAGCTCCTGCGCGTGTTTGCGCGTGCGTGCACTCACTGTCTGTAGTGTACACACACTAAATTTACTTGTGATTACTACTGATTATTGTAACTGCTAGTTGTACTTCCTGACTGTTACTACTTACTTACTGTATTAGGGACACTCACTCAGTCACTGTTCATAGGCTAGCTCCTGCGCGTGTTTGCGCGTGCGTGCACTCACTGTCTGTAGTGTACACACACTAAATTTACTTGTGATTACTACTGATTATTGTAACTTCTAGTTGTACTTCCTGACTGTTACTACTTACTTACTGTACTAGGGACACTCACTCAGTCACTGTTCATAGGCTAGCTCCTGCGCGTGTTTGCGCGTGCGTGCACTCACTGTCTGTAGTGTACACACACTAAATTTCCTTGTGATTACTACTGATTATTGTAACTTCTAGTTGTACTTCCTGACTGTTACTACTTACTTACTGTACTAGGGACACTCACTCAGTCACCTCACCCACCAACCCACTCCATTAAAGTACCCCACTTTTAACCCGCCATTTTAAAAAACTTTTGTCTTTACGCCCAAAACATCGAAGATGTCTGGAAGTGGCAGCCAGCGCGGTTTGGGCAAGGGGAAGGGCAGCAAGGGAATCAGGAGGAGAGGGAGCAGCATTGTGGCAGGCCGCGGCCGCGCCACCATGCACAGTTCCGCAGCAGCAGCGTCAGTGGCTAACATTCCTCCCATAGCCACTGGCCGTGGACGCCTTGGGCGCTGCCCAGCAGGAGCATCTGCAACTCACGCTGCAGAGACACAGCAGCAGCAGCGTGTAGCACCTGCTCCGATTTTCCTCCAGCCGGGTCGGAAACGTCCCATTGAGGAAAAGCATGCAGACACTGTGGTGCAACTCATGACGGAGGATGAGCAGCCCGCCATCAGCTCTGCATCCGAGGCCTCCACCCTCACCACCACCACCACCACCCCTGTTCGCAGCAGCCGCCCAGCAGGGTCTGGGGAGGAGGCCAGTTCACCGTCACAAGTTGGCGACCTGTCACTCAGCAGTATTTTTACCCCAGGCACCATCAGGGTATTGTCTGCTGTTGTTGGCGATTTGGAGGAGGAGATGCTGATGGGCACTTTGGGGGATGAGGGATTGGACAGCAAGACTGTGGCGACAGTCAAGCAGCCCATCCATGCATCAGGAGAGGAGTTTGGGGGGTCATCATCCCAGCAGGACATGTTTCAGGAGGGGGAGGATGATGATGACCCGGTGACAGACAGAGACTGGGTGCCACCACCTCCAGGGGATGTTGTCCTCAGCAGCTCTGAGGAGGAGGATGCGCTTGTGGGCCTTGCAAGGAGGCGCATCATTGCAAGCATTGGCAGCAGTAGGCAGGTCCCACAACCTGCTGGTGTCTCAGGCTCAGCAGCAGCAGCAGCAGCATCTGCCAGTACCACCACCAGCCGCACCCAAGCCCCCCCCCCCCAACCACCACAGGGAGACAGGCGGCAGCAGCGCTTCCATGCCGTAGGGGGATGTTTCTGTCACCAATCTGGCGATTTTTCACCATGCCCACTGTGTACAGCAAGTACGCCACTTGCAACCACTGTCAGCGGAAGTTGAGCAGAGGTGCAGACCCCTTAAAGTTCAGCACCAGCTCGCTCATCAACCACCTTGCTGCAAAACATTTCCACCAGCATGAGGAGTTCCAGAGGCTGAAGGCATCTGGTGCTGGCAGTGGCACCACACCCATCACTGCACAGCCTTCAGCTGCAGCAGCAGCAGCAACAGCAGCCACCCGCCCTCCTGCTCCTCCAGCAGCACCAGCAGGAGTGCGGAAACGCACTGCTCCTCCCCCCTCTGCAACTACTGCCGCCGACACTGAGGCCTGTTCTGGCAGCCAGTCCTCAGTGGCCTCCTCCGCTGTGTCTGCTGATTCCCGTGCCAGCAAAAGGCCACGCCAGAGCCTTTTGAGCGAGTCCTTCCAGGGGGTGGTTAGGGCTCTGCCTCCCAGCAGCCGTCGCGTGCGGCAGCTGAACGGCTTGCTGGCACGGGCCATGTGCTCCCAACTCCTGCCGTACACGCTCGTGCAGGAGGGGAGCGACATTCGTGCGCTGCTTGCTTGTGCAGCCCCAGACTGGCAGCTCCCCAGCAGACACTTCTTTGCCCGCAAGGCCATTCCTGCACTGCACCGCTTTGTGATGGCCAATGTGGAGCGAGGGCTGGAGCACGCGGTTGGTGAAAGGGTCCACGTCACCATGGACTCCTGGAGCAGCCGCTTCGGGACAGGCCGCTACCTGTCCTTCACTGTCCACTGGGTCAGCTTGGTGGAAGGGGGTGAGGATGGGAGAGCAGCAGCGGGCACAGCAGCAGCAACACAGTGGGTGGTGCCACCCCGCAGGGTCAGGGGAACTGCAGCAGGTTCCTCCAATCCTCTGCCATCCTCCGGCACACCTGGCCAAACCCCCCGCCTCAGCAGCAGCGTGAAGGCCCGCCACTGCCAAGCGCTGCTGCACTTGGTCAGCCTTGGGAAGACCAAGCTGACGGCAACCCATGTGTTGGCCAAACTCCAGGAGCAGGAGAGGATTTGGCTGACCCCCAGAGGCCTCAGAGTCGGAGAGGTGGTGGCCGACAATGGGGCCAATCTGGTTGCCGCAATAGACAGGGGAAACCTGACCCACATCCCCTGTCTTGCCCACGTGCTGAACCTGGTGGTGCAGAAGTTCTTGCGCACCTACCAGGGGATGGGCGAACTGCTGGAAACGGCAAGGAACGTTGTGCGTCACTTCCGGCGCTCGGCTGCAGCCTGTGCGAGCCTGGAAGACGTGCAAAAGGAGCTGGATCTGCCACGCCATCGGCTGATCCTTGACGTTCCGACTCGCTGGAACTCCACCCTGGCGATGTTGGAGCGTCTGGTTGAACAGAAGCACGCTGTCAACCAGTACCTTGCTCTGGCCACTGTTTCCGCCGCTCAGAGAAGAGACAAGACCAGCAACATCCCGTCCATCGTCCCCGATGATGACTGGAGGCACATGCAGCAGGTGTGCTTAGTGCTGGCTCCCTTTCTGCAGGCCACTAACATGGTGAGCAGGGACCATGCTATGGTCTGCGAGTGGGTGCCCCTGGTTTGTCTGCTGAACAGGGCCCTCGATGCTTTGCTGGAACAGGGAGCGGCAGCCTTGGACCAGCAGGAGCGGCAAGCAGCTGCACAGTCCACCTCTGAGGGGGAGGAGGAGGAGGACTTGGTGGAGGTCCCTGACCTTGCTGCTGATGAGGGGGAGCAGCACAGTGCAGCTGAGTTGGTGCGGGGGTGGAGAGAGGATGAGGCTGACGAGGCAGAGGAGGAGGATGAGGACAGCAGCACTGCCGTCGATGTGCCAGCAGACGTGGCCCGCCTCTTCCCAATGGCAGCGCACATGCTGACGTGCCTGCGCAGGGACCCCAGGGTGATCCAGATGAAGCAGAGGGAGGACATCTGGATCAGCATGATGTTGGACCCACGCCTCAAGGGGAAGTTGAGCCAGTTCCTGCCGCCTGCAGGAGGAGACCCAGCGCAACAAATAAGGAGCTTGCAGCAGGCCCTTGTTGAGCGCTTGGAGGAAGCCTTCCCCCAGCCTTCCACCCCCACTGTCCAGCAGCCAGCACAGAGGCAGCAGCAGGTGCCTGCATCCAGCAGCAAGCGCCCCACAGACCTGCTGTCTCTCAGCCACGAGCTCTACAGGACTGTAGAGGCTCCGGCAGCAGTGACTAGAGAGGAGGTGCATGCAGCAGCATCCTCCTCCGGTCACAGCCAGCGCCTGACCCGCATGGTGGCTGACTACATGGGGTCCTACAGCGGGCTTGACAGCGATGCCCCTGTTGATCCCATGGAGTATTGGGTCAAGCGCCTGGAGATCTGGAGCGAGCTGGCGCAGTACGCCCTGGAAGTGCTGTCCTGCCCCCCTTCCAGCGTGCTGTCCGAGCGCTGCTTCAGTGCAGCTGGTGGTGTGGTCACCGAGAAACGCTCACGTCTGTCTCACAAGTCTGTGGACAGACTGACGTTTCTCAAGATGAACCAGGCGTGGGTGGAAGGCGAGTTCCTGGCCCCTGTTGTCGGCGAGAGGGGGACATGAACTGGCTAAGAACCATCGTTAATGTGCCTTACCACCCTTTACCACCCCCTGGCTCCTGGTCACTAAGCCAGCCTGGTTCATTTTGACTATTACGTCGCCTGCAGCCACACATTTTACACCTACAGTGGGCTGCTGTGTACTGCCCTTCTGCTGTCTGTCTGTGTTTCCCACTGCCAGGGTACACAGATTTACCTTCTGCTGCCACTCTGCCACCAGCTATTACGTCAAACAATAGCAATATATCTGTGTAATTTGTTTTACAAACAAAACCAAAAAACCATTAAAAAAAAAAAGGTTTAATTTTTCTGAGGTGCCCGGGTTGAAAACTGTGTTGTCCCAGTTGTGTATTGGACACGATGTGGGCTGCACGACCGCTGTCTGGGACCTCCTGTTGTGTTCATTTACGGCCTGGTATCACCGCTAGGTACCAGGGCTATTATGTCACGCTGCCTGCCTGCTGCCACACTCACACTACTCCTCCATTCCTCCTGCTGCTGCTGTCTGTCTGTGTTTCCCACTGCCAGGGTACACAGAATTACCTTCTGCTGCCACACTGCCACCAGCTATTACGTCAAACAATAGCTGCTCACATTACTCCTCCATTCCTCCTGCTGCTGCTGCTGTCGGTCTGTGTTTCCCACTGCCAGGGTACACAGAATTACATTCTGCTGCCATTCTGCCACCAGCTATTACGTCAAACAATAGCTATATATCTGTGTAATTTGTTTTACAAACAAAACCAAAAAACCATAAAAAAAAAGGTTTAATTTTTCTGAGGTGCCCGGGTTGAAAACTGTGTTGTCCCAGTTGTGTATTGGACACGATGTGGGCTGCACGACCGCTGTCTGGGACCTCCTGTTGTGTTCATTTACGGCCTGGTATCACCGCTAGGTACCAGGGCTATTATGTCACGCTGCCTGCCTGCTGCCACACTCACACTACTCCTCCATTCCTCCTGATGCTGCTGTCTGTCTGTGTTTCCCACTGCCAGGGTACACAGAATTACCTTCTGCTGCCAGTCTGCCACCAGCTATTACGTCAAACAATAGCTGCACACATAATTACTCCTCCATTCCTCCTGCTGCTGCTGCTGTCTGTCTGTGTTTCCCAACGCCAGGGTACACAGATTTACCTTCTGCTGCCACTCTGCCACCAGCTATTACGTCAAAAAATAGCTATATCTGTGTAATTGGTTGTAAAACCAAAACTACAAAACCATTACAAAAAAAAGGTTTAATTTTTCTGAGGTGCCCGGGTTGAAAACTGTGTTGTCCCAGTTGTGTATTGGACACGATGTGGGCTGCACGACCGCTGTCTGGGACCTCCTGTTGTGTTTATTTACGGCCTGGTATCACCGCTAGGTACCAGGGCTATTATGTCACGCTGCCTGCCTGCTGCCACACTCACACTACTCCTCCATTCCTCCTGCTGCTGCTGTCTGTCTGTGTTTCCCACTGCCAGGGTACACAGAATTACCTTCTGCTGCCACACTGCCACCAGCTATTACGTCAAACAATAGCTGCTCACATTACTCCTCCATTCCTCCTGCTGCTGCTGCTGTCGGTCTGTGTTTCCCACTGCCAGGGTACACAGAATTACATTCTGCTGCCACTCTGCCACCAGCTATTACGTCAAACAATAGCTATATATCTGTGTAATTTGTTTTACAAACAAAACCAAAAAACCATAAAAAAAAAGGTTTAATTTTTCTGAGGTGCCCGGGTTGAAAACTGTGTTGTCCCAGTTGTGTATTGGACACGATGTGGGCTGCACGACCGCTGTCTGGGACCTCCTGTTGTGTTCATTTACGGCCTGGTATCACCGCTAGGTACCAGGGCTATTATGTCACGCTGCCTGCCTGCTGCCACACTCACACTACTCCTCCATTCCTCCTGCTGCTGCTGTCTGTCTGTGTTTCCCACTGCCAGGGTACACAGAATTACCTTCTGCTGCCAGTCTGCCACCAGCTATTACGTCAAACAATAGCTGCACACATAATTACTCCTCCATTCCTCCTGCTGCTGCTGCTGTCTGTCTGTGTTTCCCAACGCCAGGGTACACAGATTTACCTTCTGCTGCCACTCTGCCACCAGCTATTACGTCAAAAAATAGCTATATCTGTGTAATTGGTTGTAAAACCAAAACTACAAAACCATTACAAAAAAAAGGTTTATTTTTTCTGAGGTGCCCGGGATGAAAACTGTGTTGTCCCAGTTGTGTATTGGACATGATGTGGGCTGCACGACCGCTGTCTGGGACCTCCTGTTGTGTTTATTTACGGCCTGGTATCACCGCTAGGTACCAGGGCTATTATGTCACGCTGCCTACCTGCTGCCACACTCACACTACTCCTCCATTCCTCCTGCTGATGCTGCTGTCTGTCTGTGTTTCCCACTGCCAGGGTACACAGAATTAGCTTCTGCTGCCACTCTGCCACCAGCTATTACGTCAAACAATAGCTGCTCACATAATTACTCCTCCATTCCTCCTGCTGCTGCTGTCTGTCTGTGTTTCCCAATGCCAGGGTACACGGATTTACCTTCTGCTGCCACTCTGCCACCAGCTATTACGTCAAAAAATAGCTATATCTGTGTAATTGGTTGTAAAACCAAAACTACAAAACCATTACAAAAAAAAAGGTTTAATTTTTCTGAGGTGCCCGGGTTGAAAACTGTGTTGTCCCAGTTGTGTATTGGACACAATGTGGGCTGCACGACCGCTGTCTGGGACCTCCTGTTGTGTTTATTTACGGCCTGGTATCACCGCTAGGTACCAGGGCTATTATGTCACGCTGCCTACCTGCTGCCACACTCACACTACTCCTCCATTCCTCCTGCTGATGCTGCTGTCTGTCTGTGTTTCCCACTGCCAGGGTACACAGAATTAGCTTCTGCTGCCACTCTGCCACCAGCTATTACGTCAAACAATAGCTGCTCACATAATTACTCCTCCATTCCTCCTGCTGCTGCTGTCTGTCTGTGTTTTCCAACGCCAGGGTACACAGATTTACCTTCTGCTGCCACTCTGCCACCAGCTATTACGTCAAAAAATAGCTATATCTGTGTAATTGGTTGTAAAACCAAAACTACAAAACCATTACAAAAAAAAGGTTTAATTTTTCTGAGGTGCCCGGGTTGAAAACTGTGTTGTCCCAGTTGTGTATTGGACACGATGTGGGCTGCACGACCGCTGTCTGGGACCTCCTGTTGTGTTTATTTACGGCCTGGTATCACCGCTAGGTACCAGGGCTATTATGTCACGCTGCCTACCTGCTGCCACACTCACACTACTCCTCCATTCCTCCTGCTGATGCTGCTGTCTGTCTGTGTTTCCCACTGCCAGGGTACACAGAATTAGCTTCTGCTGCCACTCTGCCACCAGCTATTACGTCAAACAATAGCTGCTCACATAATTACTCCTCCATTCCTCCTGCTGCTGCTGTCTGTCTGTGTTTCCCAACGCCAGGGTACACAGATTTACCTTCTGCTGCCACTCTGCCACCAGCTATTACGTCAAAAAATAGCTATATCTGTGTAATTGGTTGTAAAACCAAAACTACAAAACCATTACAAAAAAAAGGTTTAATTTTTCTGAGGTGCCCGGGTTGAAAACTGTGTTGTCCCAGTTGTGTATTGGACACAATGTGGGCTGCACGACCGCTGTCTGGGACCTCCTGTTGTGTTTATTTACGGTTTGGTATCACTGCTAGGTACCAGGGCTATTATGTCACGCTGCCTACCTGCTGCCACACTCACACTACTCCTCCATTCCTCCTGCTGATGCTGCTGTCTGTCTGTGTTTCCCACTGCCAGGGTACACAGAATTACCTTCTGCTGCCAGTCTGCCACCAGCTATTACGTCAAACAATAGCTGCTCACATTACTCCTCCATTCCTCCTGCTGCTGCTGCTGTCGGTCTGTGTTTCCCACTGCCAGGGTACACAGAATTACATTCTGCTGCCACTCTGCCACCAGCTATTACGTCAAACAATAGCTATATATCTGTGTAATTTGTTTTACAAACAAAACCAAAAAACCATAAAAAAAAGGTTTAATTTTTCTGAGGTGCCCGGGTTGAAAACTGTGTTGTCCCAGTTGTGTATTGGACACGATGTGGGCTGCACGACCGCTGTCTGGGACCTCCTGCCTGCTGTGTTTATTTACAGCCCTGGTATCACCGCTAGGTACCAGGGCTATTATGTCATGCTGCCTGCCTCATTGACTGCCTGCTGCCACACACTCATCCTCCTCCTCCTGCTGCTGAATTTACCTCCTGCTGTCTGTGTGTTTCCACTGCCAGGGAGCACATACAATGGCGCTTCCAACATGCGTGCGCCACCAGCTATTTGTTACGCTCAAAAATAGCTGCATTTCTTTAAAAAAAAAATTAAAAAGAGAAATAAGTGAAGAAGAAGACGATATAGAAGAAGATGAAGAAGATGAAGAAAAAGAAGATGAAGAAGAAGAAGAAGAAGAAGGAGAAGAAGAAGAAGATGAAGATGAAGATGAAGAAGAAGAAGATGAAGAAGATGAAGAAGATTAAGAAGAAGATGAAGAAGATGAAGAAGAAGATGAAGAAGATGAAGAAGAAGATGAAGAAGATGAAGAAGAAGATGAAGAAGATGAAGAAGAAGAAGATGAAGAAGAAGAAGATGAAGAAGGAGAAGAAGAAGAAGAAGATGAAGAAGAAGAAGATGAAGAAGATGAAGAAGATGAAGAAGAAGATGAAGAAGATGAAGAAGAAGATGAAGAAGAAGATGAAGAAGATGAAGAAGAAGAAGATGAAGAAGAAGAAGATGAAGAAGATGAAGAAAAAGAAGATGAAGAAGATGATGATGAAGAAGATGAAGAAGATGAAGAAGAAGAAGAAGACAATATAAAAGAAGAAGAAGAAGATATAGAAGAAGATATAGAAGAAGAAGATATAGAAGAAGAAGATATAGAAGAAGAAGAAGAAGATATAGAAGATAAAGAAGAAGAAGAAGAAGAAGAAGAAGAAGAAGTATATACAGTACTGAACAAAATTCTGGACACAACTTCTCTTTTCACCTTTTTTTTTTTTAAAGGAACATCCCCACATAATCACTTGCTGTTGTTACTTGGAAAAAAAGATGTTTCTTGCATCATTCACCCTCAAAACAAGTGTAGGAAGCTATTTAAGGCCAATTCGAATAGTCAGCTCGAATAATGAGCTCGAATACCGACTCGAATAGTGAGCTCGAAGTCCGAGGTCGAATCGAATAGTAAAATTTATTCGACTCGAATATTCGACTGACCTCGAATAATTTACTATTCGAATTCGACCAAACTCGAATTTTGAAAAGGGGTATTTGAGCACCACTAACGAGCTGGTCTACCCATTGTCATCATCACTGTTTAGCGAAAGTAACCATGGGTAACACTAAGATTCAGGTTAAAGGTGTGCCAGACCAATATGCAGAATTTGCTGACGTATTCTGTCCCAAATCAGCAGATAAACTTCCTCCCCACCGTACCTTCAACTGTCCCATCGATTTGAGATCTGGTTGTATGTCTCCCAGGGGCCACCTCTATAATCTGTCTGGGCCTGAGAAACTGGCAATGCAGGAATACATCAAAGAAAATTTGGCTAAGGGTTTCATCCGTCCCTCTCATTCACCAGCAGGGCAGGATTCTTTTTTGTAAAGAAAAAAGATGGAGGCCTTCCTTCATCCCTTCATTGATTATCGAGGCTTAAACAAGATTACAGTGAAAAATCGTTATCCTTTACCCTTGATTGACGATTTGTTCACTCAGGTTACCAACGCCAAGATTTTCTCGAAACTGGATTTAAGGGGCGCATACAATCTAGTTCGTATTAGGGATGGTGACGAATGGAAGACGGCCTTTAACACACCCGACGGGCACTACGAGTACCTGGTGATGCCCTTCGGGTTGTGTAACGCCCCGGCCATCTTCCAGGAGTTGATTAATGAGGTATTCAGGGAGGTGTTGGGGAAGTTCGTCTTAGTATATCTGGACGATATACTGATCTTTTCTTCCAATCTCTCGGAACATCTGAAGCATGTTAAGTTTGTTCTAGGAAAGTTAAGATAGAATCTGCTTTACGCTAAACTAGAGAAATGTCTTTTCAAAGTAACCTCTGTTACCTTCTTGGGGTACATTATCTCTACGTCTGGCCTCTCTATGGATCCTGGAAAGGTTTCTGCTGTCTTGGAGTGGCCTCAGCCTGTGGGACTGAAGGCGCTCCAAAGATTTTTGGGCTTTGCCGACTACTACAGGAGGTTTATAAAGGGGTACTCTACAGTGGTCTCGCCCCTCACTAGTCTCACCAAAAAGGGGCTGATACTCACCACTGGTCAGCAGAGGCACATGCTGCCTTTTCTACACTGAAAAAACTGTTCTGTTCCGCACCCATATTAAGACATGTGGATGTCACCTTCCCTTTATCGTAGAGGTTGATACTTCAGAGGTGGGGGTGGGGGCTGTATTGTCTCAGAGATCAGGCTTGCAGGGCAAACTCCACCCATGCGCCTATTTCTCTCGTAGGTTTTCACCCGCAAAGAAAAACTATGATATAGGCAACAGGGAGCTTTTATCTATCAAGCTAGCTTTTGAGGAATGGCGACATTGGCTAGAAGGTGCAGAACATACTATCACAGTTTATACAGATCATAAAAATCTGGAGTACATAGAGGGCGCCAAGAGACTTAGCCCCTGTCAGGCCCGGTGGTCCCTGTTCTTTTCAAGATTCAGATTTGTAATTACGTATACCCCTGGTAGTAAAAACATCAAGGCCGACGCCTTGTCCAGGTGTTTCGAGCCCGAGACAGTACAGCCCTCAGCCCCTGAGACCATTCTACCTCAGAAGGTAGTTTTGGCAGCCACTGAGACCTGGAAGGATTGGACAGTCACTCTGAGTCCTTACCAACAGGATGTTCCAGAGGGGAAGCCTGATGTGGTCATGTTTGTGCCTTTACCTTTCCGTCTAAAACTCTTACAGCTGTTTCATTCCCACAAGAATGCTGGTCATCCCGGGGCCACCAGAACTCAGGATTTACTGGCCAGATGTGCTTGGTGGCCTACGTTGGCAACTGATTGTAAGGAGTTTGTAAGAGAATATGCAGTATGTGCTAGGAGTAAACCCTCCCATCAGGCTCCTGTTGGTACTTTACAATCCTTACCAGTCCCAAGTGAACCATGGACCCATTTGTCCATGGATTTTGTGGGAGAGCTCCCCCGGTCTGAGGGCAAGACGGTCATCTGGGTGGTAGTAGACAGATTCAGTAAGATGGCTCATTTTGTTCCTTTGAAAGAACTCCCCTCGGCCCAGGAATTGGCTGATCTCTTCATCCAGCACATTTTCCGGCTGCATGGCATTACGGAGAATGTAGTGTCAGATCGGGGAGTCCAATTTGTATCTAAGTTTTGGAGAGCCTTTTGCCATCAGCTGGATATGGACCTTGCATTCTCATCAGGCTACCACCCACAGACCAATGGCCAGACCGAGAGAATTAACCAGTCCCTAGAACAATTTCTCAGATGTTATGTTGCAGACGCACAGTCTGATTTGGTAAAATTTTTGCCGTTCGCAGAATTTGCGCACAACAACCTGAAAAGCTCCTCTTCATGATTTAACCCATTCCAGGTAGTTTCGGGAAGATCACCTAAGTTTGCCCCATTGCCGGTGGTGTCTACACCATTTCCGGCCCTGGAGGATTGGTAGAGGGCTTTGAAGGAGATTTGGGGAATGGTTAAGAGAAACCTGGGGAAAGCTTTCCAGACCCAGAAGAGACAGGCAGACAAGAGGCGGTCCATAGAGTGGAAGTTCTCTCCAGGAGACTTGGTGTGGGTGTCCACTCAGCATTTGGCCCTGAATCAACTGTCACCCAAACTGGGTCCTAGATTCATAGGTCCATTCCCAGTGACCAGAAAAATTAATAATGTCACTTATGCGATTGATCTCCCAGCCAGCATGCGTGGTGTGAGATCATTCCATGTGTCTCTATTGAAGCCTGAAGCCAGCAGGGGACGTGGATTCCTCTCCCCCCCCCTGTGTTGGTTGATGACCAACCGGAATATGAGATTGAAAAGATTCTAGACTCTCGGTTAGTGCAGAATTCCGTGCAGTATCTGGTCCACTGGAAAGGATATGGTGTGGAGGAAAGAACTTGGGTGCCAGATTGTTGCATGCATGCAAAAGAATTAAGGAAGGAATTTCATGACTCACATCCAGGAAAGCCTGGTGGGAAGTGTCCGGAGTCCACTCCTCAGGGGAGGGGGGGTACTGTAATGGATTGCGGAGATACCACCGCGCGGTCTGGCAGCGGGGCGGCTGTCTCCCGGTTCAGACCGGTGGTTTCCGCACAGCAGCATGCGTCTGGTTTGTCTGAGCCTTCTAGTGCACACAGATGGAGAGCTACATGCACGCGCGCTGTCAGGCAGGACCTTTATGCCAGTAGGAGAGGGATCAGCTGATCAGGACGATCAGCTGATCCCAGTGCAGTGGGTGATTGGCTGAGTGGCGCTGGGCGGCGCTGAGGAGCGCTGCACTATATATAGATCTTGCTGGTCAGTCTCGGGTTGTCTGCTGTCGCAAATACTTACGTGTGAGCACTCAGACCTCAGTCAGATCCCACAGTGTGTTAGAACCAGGAGGACCTGGGAATTCACACTTAGCCAGATGACGCTGTGTTATACTTTAGACCAGTTCCAGGGTGTTGTGACCAAGGACCTCACACCCAAGCTTAGGATTACTGTGTCATTGCTGTGTTATACTTTAGACCAGTTCCGGGGTGTTATGACCAAGGACCTCACACCCAAGCTTAGGAATACTGTGTCATTGCTGTGTTATTCTCTAGACTAGTTCCTGGGTGTCGAGACCACAGACCTCACACCTTAGGCTAGGACTCTGTTCTATATCTGTTATGACTATTTGCTCTGTCGACCTCTCTCTTGCTTACTGATTCGGTACCTCTGCATATCTGCCTACCGGTTGCCAAACCCTGCCTGTACCCGGTTATCAGCCTTCTGTCTCTGTACCTTATCTGCTCGTGTGTTGCCGACCTGGCCTGCCCGACCCTCCAGGCTGTCACTCATCCCTTGAGTGCTTAGTCTATCTGTACTAGCTGTGACACTATTCCACCAAGTGTCAGTTAGCTGTTAGGACTCCTGCTCCTCAGAGAGTCTGGCCTGCTAGCAGACAGTGGCCTCTACTCCTCTGGAGCCCCCTGGCTGCAGTACAGTCTATATCTGATCACCAAGTATCACTGGTTGCCAGGTTCTCTCTATTCCCTCTCTCTAGGGGATAGTTCCTGCACAGCCAAGGGCCACCTGCCCCTCAGGTGGTTCTTGGCTGAGCTGCCTGTGTCTCCCGCCTCTCAGGAGATAGCCTACAGTTGCACCAAACACTTACACTCATTAGGTGTCCAGAGGTTAGTCATACTTGTATTATTGATGATTCTGCAGATCATCCATAATCAAGTATACATCTGTATTGTTGATGATTCTGCAGATCATCAATAATCAGATTCTCTTTGTGTGCTGACACCAATTGTTACAGTCAGTAGCTGCAGTACAGTCTTTATCACCTGCTCCTCAGGTGAATAGTCACTACAGTACTATCCTCTTTACCTGCTCCTCAGGTGATAGTGGCTACACTACAGTCAGAATCACCCACTCCTCGGGTGATCAGTGCACTTGTTTGACATATTACTACCCGCTCCTCGGGTGAACTATCTCACTATTGTCTGCATCTCCAGCTTGCTGAAGTTTGTACTCCTGAGTTATATAGAGATACTCCTCTCTCCCAGCTCCTCTGGGAAAGCGAGTATTCCTATCGTTAATGTTGCACCAAAAACCTACCCTTACATTGGTTGTCCTGTCTCTGGCTATACTAGCATTATTGGTGATTCTGCAGATCGCCATATAATCAGGTATAGCATCTGTATTATTGGTGATTCTGCAGATCACCAATAATCAGAAAATCTGTTCTTGCTGACACCAATCGTTACAGACGCAAAGGGATACAGAGGGAGAAACATGGGGACTCAGTGAGACACTAGAGGTGCAAGGGGGACACAATAATTGTAGAGAAACTTCTACTAGATACCTTTGCACCATGGATGCACCAGCTTTAGTATATATTTTTTCCTGGTTTTTGTCCTCTAAACCTAGGTGTGTCTTATATACCTTTATAATCAAGTGTTTTAGTCCAAAAAACATGGTACCTCCTGCATGTGTGGGCACCCTAACCTGTATTTACCATCTGTCCCATGCCTGCCAGTAGTGAGTGGGAGTCTTGGTCCTCTCCACCAATGTACCATTCCACTGATGCTCTGCAGATGCCCTCTAATATGAGGGGGTGAAGGTGTATGGTGCCAGTGCAGTTTCTAGGCTAAAATGCACCCAGTGCGAGGGTGTAAAAATTGCCCCCCCCCCCCGAGCAAGGTATGGGTGCCCGCAGTATAGGTTAGCCAGAACGGTGCGCCATTTTTCTCCCTGCGCCATTTTCAGATGGACCCTTTCCCATTTGCTAAGAAGACTTTTTTGTCTTTTACACTGTAATCAATTTCTGTGAAGAATGTCTCGTCGCTTGTCATGTGGCTTGTTGCTCCTGAAGAATCAATATACTATCCGCTTGAGGCGCTATTCTGAGTCACTTTAACCCCCCTGGCGGTATAAAAAATTCTGCCAGGAGGCAGCGCAGCAGTTTTTTTTTATATATCATGTAGCGAGCCCAGGGCTCGCTACATGATAGCCGCTGCTCAGCGGCATCCCCCCGCCCGCTTCGATCGCCTTCGGTGATCTCAAAGAACGGTATTTCCTGGAGGGCTTCCCTCGTCGCCATGGCCATGGAGACGGGGTGGGATGACGTCACCGATGTCGGGACGTCGTTGGGAGTCCCGAACCACCCCTCAGCGCTGCCTGGCACTGATTGGCCAGGCAGCGCACGGGGTCTGGGGGGGGCGCGTGGCGCGACGGATAGCGGCGATCGAGCGCGGGGCGGAGGCGATCGGTGTGCTGACGCAGCTAGCAAAGTACTAGCTGCGTGAAGCAAAAAAAAAATTAAACAAATCAGCCCAGCAGGGCCAGAGAAAACCTCCTGCGCGGCTTAGGTTAAAGTACCACTTTCATTTTCCTTCATGGCTGTTTTGGCTCTTTCTCTCGTGCGTGGTTCCTGCTTTTGTTGCTCAACTTTCCAGATTGAGCAGTTCTTTTTCAGGTGAATGGCCTTTGTTTATAGAGCATTTATAAGGGCACTGTATTATTCCGGGAGGTTGCATAGCAGTAATGCTACTACGTGATTGTCTTTCATTTCTTCGCCTATTGCACCCAGCTGGTCCATAATCTTTAGCATAGCATTTACATGTTCAGCCATTTCCTCCTCTTTTTCCAGCCTCATGTTATACAGTTTGCGTAGCAGATATAGTTTACTGTTTAGGTTTGCATATTCATGTAGCCTTTGTAATGCAGCCCACATAGCGGTCAATCAGAAGGGGTAGATCTAGAGCCATGCAGAGAACTCAGACTGAATTATTAAAAAATGATGGCCATTTAGTTCGCGATTCACATAAGCCAACTTTCGTGACCACCTACTCTGCTGAGTACAGGCGCCTGACTGACATCATCTCCAGGTATCTTCCTATTTTGGGGGGGGGGATGTGGGTCTCTCGCCTGTTCTGAAGGATGGAGTCAGATTCTCTAGTCGACGGGCCCCCACTTTGGGACACATCCTTTCTCCTAGCCTGTTCTCCTCTGGTGCCACAAAGGACACCTGGCTTACAGTAAAAGGGTCTTTCAAATGCGGGACGGTTACGTGTAAATACTGCCACTTACATAACAAAACTAAAACGGCTGTCTCTGTCTCTAATGGCCATACTTATAACCTTAAGCAGTTCATCAATTGTGGCACCCGTCACGTAGTTTATCTCATTGACTGCACTTATTGTTCCGTCCAATACGTCGGGTGTTCCACCAGGCCCCTGAGACAGAGAATAGCCGAACACTATCTAGGGGCAGGGTGGTCCACCACGAACATCTCAAACATGGCGAAACACTTCAGAGACGTACACGGGGGGGATATGACAGGCTTTCGTTTTCAGGGAGTAGAAAGAGTTACCTTACCAAGAAGGGGGGGGGGTGATTTATATAAAATTCTTCTTAAAAGAGAAGCCATGTGGATATACCGTTTGGGGACTAGATTGCCCCATGGCCTTAATGCCAGGTGGGACTTAGCCCTTATCACCCAGTAACCAGCACACTCCCTTCCCTCCCTCCCCTTTTTTCTCCCCCCCCTACAGACAGTCGCTCCTGTTGTGTTGCTCCATACGCATTTTCTGATCATTCTCGCTGTTCTTTATGTCTTTTTAATGTCCTGTTCATTGTATTTTATGTAATTTTATCAATTCTTGCATTTAGCGAATTTTCCTGTAATAGGTGCATACTTATGAACACCTGTTTTATCTGTATTGTAAGACCACCTCCTTTTTCACCTCCATTATTTGGGGGTGGAGCCTTTGAGTGGTGGAACAGGATATCCTCCTATATATAGGAGGTTCTGTCATTTCTCTAACCAGCTATGATTAAGAGCTGAGGTAGCTCGAAACATGTTAGCTTTCTGATGCATATGTGCATTTTTATACTGGACACGTCCTAAATAAAGACAATCATTTGGAATCCTGGACTGGTGCGGACCTTTTTGAATGTATACCACATAGCTGTAGCTGTAGCTGTGTTTTCTTTCCTTGGGCTTGATTCACTATCCGGCTCTAACCTAGTTAGCACGCCTAAAGAGTTTGGGCATGCAAACTAGGGCGCTAGGTAGGTGGGCGCACAAAGTTAGTACCGATTGCACGCAGCAAGGTGCGCTGAAAACATTGCACCGTTTGCATGGTAATTCGCTTTTGCACACTAAATGTTGCATCGTCCGCGCGAATGGTGCGACGTTAACGGTGTTTTCGCCACACCGTGCTATGCACAATCGGTACTTACTTTATGAGCGCAACCGTTTGCACGCATATTAGTGCACGCACTGCCATTTACCACAGGAAAGCCCGCTTAGCACTGCAGCGCCGCATAGTGAATCAAACCCCTTATATGAATGAGTTGATCATCCTCCACTAGCAGGCTTATGACTGCTTTTGCTTGCCTGTTTTCCCCTGGGCTGTTGCTGGGTATGTCTGTATTGCAAATTACACCAGAGAGAAAATGTGTGCATCAACCAAGTGAACCTGACAAATCTGGCTTTGCAAATTTGGCCTCTTGGCTAATCACGAGACATTGCTCATGCAAATATGCATTTGCTTTCACATGCCTAAATATGCAGGGTCAAAAACCAAAACAATCGCCCTGCGGGAATTAGTTCATGCTACATAGCACTATCCAGGGGCGCCACGAGGAGGCTTCCCATTGCCCCCATACAACCGGGGGGCCGCGGTGCTAATGTAGCATGAACTAATTCCCGCAGGTTGATTGCTTAGCGGTTTTGGTTTTTGACCCTGCATATTTAGGCATGCGAAAGCAAATGCATATTTGCATAAGCAATGCCTCATGATTAGCCAATAGGCCAAATTTGCAAAGCCAGATTTGTCAGGTTCACTTGGTTGCTGCACACATTTCCTCTCTGGTGTAATTAGCATTGCATTTCCTTTTCTTTGCAGACAAGTGGTGAATGGCTTGTTTTAGGAGGTGAGAGCCCTGGAGCAGGCTGTTTGCGCCTGTCCTCCCCTTATGTGTCGCGCCCAGGTCATGCGCATGTAGCAGAACGCAATGGACGTTAAGGTAAGTGCCTGTTTTTAATTTTGGGAGGTGTGTGCGGGCGGCTCTTCCCGGCTTTGGCCACGCTGGGGAGATTGCCTGCACCCCTCTGCCTCCCCCTCCGGGGTGCCGCTGTGTGGGTTCCAGGTGGTGAGAGAGCCTGGGACCCCCGCGGCCCCCCGGTTGTATGGGGGCAATGGGAAGCCTCCTCGTGGCGCCCCTGGATAGTGCTGTATAGCATGAACTAATTCCCGCAGGGCGATTGTTTTGCGGTTTTGGTTTTTGACCCTGCATATTTAGGCATGCGAAAGCAAATGCATATTTGCATGAGCAATGTCTCGTGATTAGCCAAGAGGCCAAATTTGCAAAGCCAGATTTGTCAGGTTCACTTGGTTGATGCACACATTTCCTCTCTGGTGTAATTAGCAATGGGTATGTCTGTATCCAGCACCTGCCACAAGTCATCTTTGGATAACAGCATTTCAAGCTTAAACTTCCACCGCTGGTAGTTGCTATTGTTAAGCTTTGCTATTGTAAACTTCATATCTAAAGCGCTTGCCATCTTTCTGGATGCCGCTCTTGTTTCCTTACACAGGATTCAGATGATTATAAATGTGGCACTTACTTGCTTGTAGATTCCTGTTTCTAGTGTCTGGAGCTGGGCCCATATCCTGTTAGTTATGTACAGGTAGACCCAGGTTAACGAACAAGATAGGCACCATAGTATCGTTCTCAACCTGAATCTGTTCTTAAGTCAGAACATTGTGCCATCTCTATCCCCTGTACCTCCTCTGTGCCCCTCTGTGGCTCCAGTGTCCCTATCTGTGTCACCTCTGCCCTTTGTTTTCTCTGATTTGTTTTTAAATCGTTTTTCTCAAAAACTGCAACTCCAATTTGATTTTTTTTAACTTGTTCCCATGGAAACAGAGAATCCATGCCATTCATATTGCCTGGTCATTCGTAAGTCGGGCGTTCGTAAGTCGGAGACTACCTGTATTACAGAAGACACCAGAAGCATGTGATGAGGCAGAACTTAGTTTACTTAGCTGGATTAAGATGCAGGCATACAAATCATTTCAGTAACAGCACACATCTCCATTGTAAAGAGAGAGAGACAGGAAGAGAAGAGATAAACAAGTCTTTCAGGCACACACATATTGGCTTCAATTCATCAAAGGGTGTTCGATAACAAAACCCCAGTCCTTAAAATACCGCATTCGGTATTTTACACTTCTCTGTGCTAATTCATCAATATTTTCCCATGTGTGGTAGAGGTTCGTTAAGTTACCGAACTACTAGGCTTCAATTCATCAAAGGCTGTTAGATAACTGCAGAGTGGTGCAGAGCAGCTTGGAATGTCCGTGTGTTGTTACAAGCTGATAACAATAGAAGGCATCCAGACATCCCTTTAGATGTAAAGGTGTTATAGTTACTGTTATTTATACTGCCTCTGCTGCTCTGAATCTGTCGATCAGTCTTTCTTAACATTTTATTTATTTGCCACAACGTAGATGAACTTCCTGGAGACATTACAAATGCCATGCTTGGTGATTTCACCACCAGCATCTTTGCATTATCAAACAGGGCCTGAAAGGGTTACACCACCGAAGGGAATCTGGGGATATATTTTGACCCGTTCTCTCTGCTCACTGCTTGGGGGGTCTGAAAGCTTGTGTGGAGAAGCCTGTGTGACCTATCAGCGGCACTTGCAGGAGAACATGGGCTGTTTCTATTGGCTGCCTGCTCCTGCTAATCATGAAAACATTCACACAGAAGGCTTTCCAAGCCTGTAACGACAGGGGAGAGCTTGAGATAAACACCGAATGTGTTAGCGAATGTGGGAACCTTGATGAATTAACATTTGTTGAGCACATGTCGGTAATTTATCTCATTGCTGTGTCATTTCAGCTTCTCATTCGGTAACAGCTTTGATGAATTAACATTTTCTAAAGTGCTTCGTTAAGTCAGCTGTTTTCAGCATTACCGAATGCGGTAATGCTTGATGAATTGAAGCCATTGACTGGTAACTTTAGTCTTTGCAGCAGTGCCATCTACTGGTCACTATATGAAGCACATGCAGTTGTAACTCCCAACATCTGTTACTTATTTTTATAATATCAAAAATACAACCCTTTTTTGATGAAACTCTGGAAAGCACATACAAACCTGTGTGTAAATTTAAAGAGGAACTGTCATGAATATCTTAAAATTAAAAACACATACAAATAAGAAGTACATTTCTTCCAGAGTAAAATGAGCCATAAATTACTTTTCTCCTATGTTGCTGTCACTTACAGTAGGTAGTAGAAATCTGACATTACCAACAGGTTTTGGACTAGTCCATCTCTTCATGGGGGACTCTCAGCATGGCCTTTATTCTTTACAAAAACATTCCCTTAAAATGAGTAATACAAAGATGCTGGCCAGCCTCCCTGCTCGCTGCACACTATTTTGGCAGTTGAATGGAGCAACTACCATTCACTAAAGGCTCATACACACATCAGACTAAAGTCTTTGGAAAATTAAAGATCACAGTCCAATCTTACCACCCTTCATGTAGTATGAGAGCCATACTCTACACAGTCTTTTCTATGGAGCTGCACTCCCCCATCAGACAGAAATCTTACCCCCTTCCATGTAGTATGAGAGCCACACCTACACAGTCTATTCTATGGAGCTGCACTCCCCATCAGACAGAGATCTTACCCCCTTCCATGTAGTATGAGAGCCACACCTACACAGTCTATTCTATGGAGCTGCACTCCCCATCAGACAGAGATCTTACCCCTTTCCATGTAGTATGAGAGCCATACCTTCACAGTCTATTCTATGGAGCTGCACTCCCCATCAGACAGAAATCTTTGCAAGATGCTGCACACAAACATGCTGTACAGACACAAAAGATCAGTATCTGCAAAAGATCTGTTCCTGCCAAAGATCCGTTCCTGCAAAATGCATTCATAGTCTATGATATCTGCAGATCCTCATACACACCTTGTTTAACTGACATTCATCTGCAGATCAGACAATCATCTGCAGATCTGAAAATCCATCCTGGTGGATCTGATCTGCAGATGAAGTCTGTTAAACAAGGAGTGTATGAGGATCTGAAGATCTCATAGACTATGAATGCAATTTGCAGGAACGGATTTTTGGCATGAACAGATCTTTTGAAGCTACAGATCTTTTGAGTGTGTGCAGCATCTTTGTGTGCAGCATCTTGCAAAGATTTCTGTCTGATGGGGAGTTCAGCTCCATAGAATAGACTGTGTAGGTATGGCTCTCATACTACATGAAGGGTGGTAAGATTGGTCTGTGATCTTTCATTTTCCAAAGACTATAGTCTGATGTGTGTATGAGCCTTAAGTGCTTTTAAAAATAAAGAAAACCCTGAGAACTCCCCTACGAGAAGATGGGCTAGTCCAAAATCTGTCGGTAATGTCAGAGTTCTACTACTTACTGTAAGTGATAGCAACATAGGAGGAAAGTAATTTATGGCTCATTTTACTCTGGAAGAAATGTACTTCTTATTTGTATGTTTTTTAAATTTTAATATTTTTGCGACAGTTCCTCTTTAAATACACTGCTGCAAGCTTCACATCCAGCAGAGCTCTGCATTGTGTCCCTAGCAATGATGTTCACCTATTTACAGTATACAGTGGGTTGCAAAAGTATTCGGCCCTCTTGAAGGTTTCCAAGTTTTGTCACATTACTGCCACAAACATGAATCAATTTTATTGGAGTTCCACGTGAAAGACCAATACAAAGTGGTGTACATGTGAGAAGTAGAGGTGTAGCGAACGGTTCGCCGGCGAACGGTTCCAGGCGAACTTTGGTGGTTCGCGTTTGCCTGCACCAGGCGAACTTTTGTGGAAGTTCGATTCACCCCATAATGCACTATGAGGGTCAAATTTGACCCTTTGCATCACAGTCAGCAGGCACATTATTGCCAATCAGACTGCACTCACGCCTGGAGCCCCCCACGCCTGGTCTCATCTGCCAGAGAATTATAGTATTTCAAAAGCCAGTTTACATACCATGGCTGAGAATTGAACCCAGGTCTTACTGTGTGGTTGGCAAGTACCTTAACCACTGTACCACAACAGTACTAATTGAAGCTGGCCTAGCATTTACCATTTATGCTCTAGGTGCTGGCTTACTGAACAAACAGAGCCAAGATTCGAACCCTGGTCTCCTGTGTCAGAGGCAGAGCCTTTAACCATTACACCATCCAGGCACTGCTTAAGGATCTAAGCCAGCACCTATTCAGTAGGAGACCTTAGGCAAGACTTCCTAACACTGCTACTGCCTATAGAGTGGCTGCAGCTCTGGTGCTTTGCGTCCGCCAGGAGAAAAGCGTGATATAAATGTTATTTGTCTTGTCTAATTTTTCTCTTGGATTGAGCATAAATGGTAAATGCTAGGCCAGCTTCAGTTAGTACTGTTGTGGTACAGCAGTTAAAGAGAGTCTGAAGCAACAATAAATCTCGCTTCAGAGCTCATATTCAGCAGGGGCATGTGTGCCCCTGCTAAACCGCCGCTATCGCGCCGCTAAACGGGGGTCCCTTACCTCACAAATCCCCTCCGTGCAGCAGGGGATCTCTTCCGCATTGAGGCAGGGCTAACCGCCGCAGCCCTGCCTCACGCGCATCTGTCAGCATGTATCTCCGCCTCTCCCACGCCCCTCTCAGTCTTCCTTCACTGAGAGGGGCGGGGGAGAGGCGGCGATGCGCCGCTGATAGACGGCGCTGAGAGGCAGGGCTGCAGCCGTTAACCCTGCCTCAAGAGCAGCAAAATCTACGACCAAGTTGGTCGTAGATTTTGCAGGGGGTTTGGGGGGTAAGGGACCCCCGTTTAGCCGCGGGATAGTGGCGTTTTAGCAGGGGCACACATGCCCCTGCTGAATATAAGCACTGAAGCGAGATTTATTCTCGCTTCAGTGTCTCTTTAAGGTACTTGCCCACCACACAGTGAGACCCGGGTTCAATTCCCAGCCAATGTGAGTTGGCTTTTATGCTACAAATCCTTAAAGGGAACCTAAACGGTGAAGGATATGGATTTTTCCTTTTAAAATAATACCAGTTGCCTGAATCGCCTGCTGATCCTGTGTCTCTAATACTTTTAGCCACAGCCCCTGAGCAAGCATGCAGATCAGGTGCTCTGACTGAAGTCAGACTGGATTAGCTGCATGCTTGTTTCAGGGTGTGATTCAGCCACTATTGCAGTCACAGAGATCAGCTGGACTGCCAGGCAACTGGTATTGTTTAACAGGAAACATCCATATCACTCTCAGTTAAGGTTCCCTTTAAGCAACCTAATGTTTCTATTGGATTGAGCATAAATGGTAAATGGTAGGCCAGCTTTAGTTAGTACTGTTGTGGTACAGCGGTTAAGGTACTTGCCCACCACACAGGGAGACCTGGGTTCAATTCCCAGCCATGGTATGTAAGCTGGCTTTTGAAATAGTATAATTCCCTGGCAGATGAGACCCTCCTCCTTCTGGGAGGAAGGAAGGCAGGAGGCCTAAAATTTAACCTAAAATAGGGGTTTATGTGAAATCTAGATTTTTGCCTGGGACTTTTGATGTGTATTTCACTCAATCATGTCTGCCTACAGGTATTAGAACCCTCGAAACATGTTTTCTATCATTTTTCCAGCCGTCAGAATTTTTTCTATTTTTCAAAGTTCGCCTCCCCATTGAAGTCTATTGCGGTTTGCGAACTTTTTTGCGAACCGAACCTTTCGGAGGTTCGCGACATCTCTAGTGAGAAATGGAATGAAAATCATACGTGATTCCATACATTTTTTACAAATAAATAACGGCAAAGTGGTGTGTGCGTAATTATTCAGCCCCCTGAGTCAATACTTTGTAGAACTACCTTTTGCTGCAATTACAGCTGCCAGTCTTTTAGGGTATGTCTCTACCAGCTTTGCACATCTAGCAACTGAAATCCTTGCCCATTCTTCTTTGCAAAACAGCTCCAGCTCAGTCAGATTAGATGGACAGCATTTGTGAACAGCAGTTTTCAGATCTTGCCACAGATTCTGGATTGGATTTAGATCTGGACTTTGACTTGGCCATTCTAACACATAGATATTTTTTGTTTTAAACCATTCCATTGTTGCCCTGGCTTTATGTTTAGGGTCATTGTCCTGCTGGAAGGTGAACCTCCGCCCCAGTCTCAAGTCTTTTGCAGTCTCCAAGAGGTTTTCTTCCAAGTTTGCCCTGTATTTTTTTCTCCATCCTTCTTCCCATCAACTCTGACCAGCTTCCCTGTCCCTGCTGAAGAGAAGCACCCCCAGAGCATGATGCTGCCACCACCATATTTGACAGTGGGGATGGTGTGTTCAGAGTGATGTGCAGTGTTAGTTTTCCTCCACACATAGCGTTCTGCATTTTGGCCAAAAAGTTCCATTTTGGTCTCATCTGACCAGAGCACCTTCTTCCACATGGTTGCTGTTTCCCCCACATGGCTTGTGGCCAACTGCAAACGGGACTTCTTATGCTTTCTGTTAACAATGCCTTTCTTCTTGCCACTCTTCCATAAAGGCCAACTTTGTACAGTGCATGACTAATAGTTGTCCTATGGACAGAGTCTGCCACCTGAGCTGTAGATCTCTGCAGCTCATCCAGAGTCACCATGGGCCTCTTGACTGCATTTCTGATCAGCTCTCTCTTTGTTCGGCCTGTGAGTTTAGGTGGATGGCAGGGGCGTAGGAATAGGCCCTGCAGCCCCTGCGCCCGCGGGGGGGCCCGGCCCCCCCCCCCGGGGCCCGCTTGGGGCCGTTTTGTGGGTGCTGGAGGGGTGGCAGCATGAGGGGAAAGCCTTGCCCACAGTCGGCGGGGAGAGGGGTAGTTCCCCCCTCTCCCTCACCTCGGGGCTCTCCCCTCTGCGCTCCCCTCCAGCTCGTAAGTGTCTGTGGGGCTGTGGTGGGCAGCGAGCGGCGGGCAGATACATACCTGCTTCCGTGCGTTCCATCGGAGACTTCTCCCTCTAGCGGCTGATGTCACTTCCGGAAGTGACGTCAGCCGCTAGAGGGAGAAGTCTCCGATGGAACGCACGGAAGCAGGTATGTATCTGCCCGCCGCTCGCTGCCCACCACAGCCCCACAGACACTTACGAGCTGGAGGGGAGCGCAGAGGGGAGAGCCCCGAGGTGAGGGAGAGGGGGGAACTACCCCTCTCCCCGCCGACTGTGGGCAAGGCTTTCCCCTCATGCTGCCACCCCTCCAGCACCCACAAAACGGCCGCGAGCGGGCCCCGGGGGGGCCCGCTCAGAAAATCTGCAGGGGGGCCCGGTGGGGCCTAGTTACGCCCCTGGTGGATGGCCTTGTCTTTTTAGGTTTACAGTTGTGCCATACTCCTTCCATTTCTGAATGATCGCTTGAACAGTGCGTGGGATGTTCAAGGCTTTGGAAATCTTTTTTGTAGCCTAAGCCTGCTTTAAATTTCTCAATAACTTGATCCCTGGCCTGTCTTGTGTGTTATTTGGACTTTACGGTGTTGTTGCTCCCAATATTCTCTTAGACAACCTCTGAGGCCCTCACAAAGCAGCTGTATTTGTACAGACATGAGATTACACACATGTGCACTCTATTTAGTCATTAGCACTCATCAGGCAATGTCTATAGGCAACTGACTGCACTCAGACCGAATAATTATGCACACACCACTTTGCAGTTATTTATTTGTAAAAAATGTTTGGAATCATGTATGATTTTCCTTCCACTTCTCATGTGTACAGCACTTTGTGTTCTTTCATGTGGAATTCCAATAAAATTGATACATGTTTGTGGCAGTAATGTGACAAAATGTGGAAAACTTCAAGGGGGCCGAATACTTTTGCAACCCACTGTATGTATGACTATCTTTCAGAAGCCGTTTTCCCGCTGCAGTGAGGTATGTCCTCCTGGTTACAGAACGGTTCCTATTGGAGGAATCCACACCTGCTGTCACGTCTGTGCTCCATGCTCTGAGGGGGAATCCTCCAATACTACAGGTTTGTTAATGTTATTAAAGATCATGACAGCACAAGTTGAAGAGTCTTCCCCTTCTTCTCATTCTTCTCATTTTCTTCCTCTTCCCTTTTTTCCTTCCTTGTATTTAAATAGCACTGACATCTGCCACACTTTACAGAGTACACAGTCATGTCACTCTCTTTCCTCAGAAGAGCTCACTATCTAATCCCACCAAAGTCAGTCTACTGTCCTACCATATAGCTATGTATTTATGTAGAACTGACATCTTCTGCAGCACTTTACAAGGTTCATAGGTGGGATAAGTGGGCTCCAGGCTGACATTTGTCTGGAGGGCCTTAATTGCCCCAGTCCAACCCTGGCTGGAACCCTCTGAACATACTGGAAAAGCTTGTCAAATATGTCCTCGTGGCTGTGCTCCTGTCCAGTGGCGTAACTAGGGCATTTGACACCCGGTGCTAGGTATTGAAAGACACCCCCCCACCCACGGTACACCACCTGAAAATGGGCGTGGCTATGACCGGATGGGGCGGAGCTAATTTAAAAGTGCACCCAAGTTTTAGTCAACCTTTCTCCAGAAAATTCACATCATTGCGCAGCTTTTCTCCAGAAAATACACAAAATGGCAGAAGCTTTCAACATAAAATACACGTAATGCGAGAACATTTCACCAGACATTACACGTTATGTGAGCAGATTTCACAAGAAAATACATTCAATCATGTCGGCAGATTTGACCAGAAAAAAATCATTCAATCTTGCGGCACATTTGACCAGAACATACACAATGTCAGCACCAGATTTCACCACAAAATACACAATATCGGTAGTTAAACTGACCACAAAATACACAATGACGGTAGTTAAACTGACCACAAAATACACAATGACGGTAGTTAAACTGACCACAAAATACACAATGACGGTAGTTAAACTGACCACAAAATACACAATGACGGCAGTTAATCTGACCACAAAATACACAATGTCGGTAGCAGATCTGACCACAAAATACACAATGTCGGTAGCAGGTTTGAGTGTTGGCAAGCTGATAGCCTGGTGGGTAGGTGGTGAAGGGTGAGCAGCCTGATTGCCTAGTGGGTAGGTGGGCAGCCTGCTGGGTAGCAGTGATGGGTAGGGGGGCAGCAGTGGTGGGTAGGTGGGCAGCCTGCTGGGTAGCCTGGTGGGTAGGTGGGCAGCCTGCTGGGTAGCAGTGGTGGTTAGGTGGGCAGCAGTGGTGGGTAGGTGGGCAGCCTGCTGGGTAGCCTGGTGGGTAGGTGGGCAGCCTGCTGGGTAGCCGGGTGGGTAGGTGGGCAGCAGTGGTGGGTAGGTGGGCAGCAGTGGTGCCTAGGTGGGCAGCAGTGGTGCGTAGGTGGGAAGCAGTGGTGGGCAGGTGGGCAGCAGTGGTGGGTAGCCTGGTGGGTAGGTGGGCAGCAGTGGTGGGTAGGTGGGTAGCATGGTGGGTAGGTGGGTAGCCTGGTGGGTAGGTGGGCAGCCTGCTGGGTAGCAGTGGTGGTTAGGTGGGCAGCAGTGGTGGGTAGGTGGGCAGCCTGCTGGGTAGCAGTGGTGGTTAGGTGGGCAGCAGTGGTGGGTAGGTGGGCAGCCTGCTGGGTAGCCTGGTGGGTAGGTGGGCAGCCTGCTGGGTAGCCTGGTGGGTAGGTGGGCAGCAGTGGTGGGTAGGTGGGCAGCAGTGGTGCGTAGGTGGGCAGCAGTGGTGCGTAGGTGGGAAGCAGTGGTGGGTAGGTGGGCAGCAGTGGTGGGTAGCCTGGTGGGTAGGTGGGCAGCCTGCTGGGTAGGTGGGCAGCAGTGGTGGGCAGCAGTGGTGGGTAGGTGGGCAGCAGTGGTGGGTAGGTGGGCAGCAGTGGTGGGTAGCCTGCTGGGTAGCCTGGTGGGTAGGTGGGCAGCAGTGGTGGGTAGGTGGGCAGCAGTGGTGGGTAGGTGGGCAGCAGTGGTGGGTAGGTGGGCAGCAGTGGTGCGTAGGTGGGCAGCAGTGGTGCGTAGGTGGGAAGCAGTGGTGGGCAGGTGGGCAGCAGTGGTGGGTAGCCTGGTGGGTAGGTGGGCAGCAGTGGTGGGTAGGTGGGTAGCATGGTGGGTAGGTGGGTAGCCTGGTGGGTAGGGGGGCAGCAGTGGTGGGTAGGTGGGCAGCCTGCTGGGTAGCCTGGTGGGTAGGTGGGCAGCCTGCTGGGTAGCCTGGTGGGTAGGTGGGCAGCAGTGGTGGGTAGGTGGGCAGCAGTGGTGCGTAGGTGGGCAGCAGTGGTGCGTAGGTGGGAAGCAGTGGTGGGTAGGTGGGCAGCAGTGGTGGGTAGCCTGGTGGGTAGGTGGGCAGCCTGCTGGGTAGGTGGGCAGCAGTGGTGGGTAGCAGTGGTGGGTAGGTGGGCAGCAGTGGTGGGTAGGTGGGCAGCAGTGGTGGGTAGCCTGCTGGGTAGCCTGGTGGGTAGGTGGGCAGCAGTGGTGGGTAGGTGGGCAAAAGTGGTGGGTAGGTGGGCAGCAGTGGTGGGTAGGTGTGCAGCAGTGGTGCGTAGGTGAGCAGCAGTGGTGCGTAGGTGGGTAGCAGTGGTGGGTAGGTGGGCAGCAGTGGTGGGTAGCCTGGTGGGTAGGTGGGCAGCCTGCTGGGTAGCCTGGTGGGTAGGTGGGCAAGAGTGGTGGGTAGCAGTGGTGGGTAGGTGGGCAGCAGTGGTGGGTAGGTGGGCAGCAGTGGTGGGTAGCCTGCTGGGTAGCCTGGTGGGTAGGTGGGCAGCAGTGGTGGGTAGGTGGGCAGCAGCGGTGGGTAGGTGGGCAGCAGTGGTGGGTAGGTGGGCAGCAGTGGTGGGTAGGTGGGCAGCAGCGGTGGGTAGGTGGGCAGCAGTGGTGGGTAGCCTGCTGGGTAGCCTGGTGGGTAGGTGGGCAGCAGTGGTGGGTAGGTGGGCAGCAGCAGTGGGTAGGTGGGCAGCAGTGGTGGGTAGCCTGGTGGGTAGGTGGGCAGCAGTGGTGGGTAGGTGGGCAGCAGTGGTGGGTAGGTGGGCAGCAGCGGTGGGTGGCCGGGCCGGAGCACCTATAAAAGGAAAAAAAACATTCACTTACCTGCAGATGAAACCTCTCTTCCGAATCCCAGGCAGCCTCTTGAATGTCCCGCGCCGTCTCCTGCTGCGTCATCAGTGCAGGGCTACGGGAAGATGGCCGCCGAAGCCCACACTGGAGACAAAAATAGACGGCAAGATGGCGTCGGCGGCCATCTTGCCGTCTATTTTTGTCTCCAGTGCGGGCGTCGGCAGCCATCTTCCTGTAGCCCTGCTCGGGTAAACTGAGGGCGGCTATCAGCCGCCCTGTCAGTGTCCGTTGCCGGCGCCCGTGGAGGGGAAGCGCCGAAGGAGGGGACCCAGGTGAGGGAGATGTGGGGGGGTATTTCCCCCCTCCCCGCCGACGCTGCCAACCCTCCTTCAGCGCTGCTTCCCCTCCTGTGTCATCAAGGCTTCTGGGGAGGCCTTGATGACACCCCCCCTGGAGCTGACACCCGGAGCGGAGCGCTCCTGGCCGCCCCATGGTAGGGACGCTACTGCTCTTGTCTATGTATGAGTGGGGCTGCACTGCACAACCACAAGTACCACCTGCTCCTGAGCAGAAGCGTGGAGCCACTCTTGACTATTTCCTCGGATTCCTCCACACACGAACAGCTCTTTGCTACTGCACAGATTTTATCTGCACCTGCACAGTACAGCCTCACTCAGACAAGAGTGCAGCCACAAGTCCAGGAAGAAGAAGAAGAAGAAGACAGTGATTGATCCTATGATCAAAATGGGCTGTAGAGGTCCTTAAACTCATGGTAACTTTAAACGAAAAGAAAAGTTAGAAAATATTTAAGCATGGAGGGAGAAAGATAACTATATAAATGAATGAGAGCAGCTGAGTACTCTGAGTGTACTCTAACTAGAAAGTGGTGGCGGCACTCAGAGCACTCATCTGCTCTTATCATCTCTTTATATAATTTCCCTGTATGCCTGCTGCTTCCCATGTCCCTGTGTCAGTGCTTTTGCGCTACTGCCCATATGCCGCACTGTCAACCCCTGGGACAGAACGAGGATGGGCCAGAGGGCCGGGCGGGCATGTGTGTGCACTGCCATGCAGCTGTGGTGGTGGTGACAGACCTAGAGCCCATTTTTAAATGGGCATAGGTTGACTAGTCATTTATAAAATCGGACGTGTGTATGTATGTGTATGTACTATATGTGTCGTGATCACTCAAAAATACCTTGACCGGTTTCCATGAAACTTGGTACACAGATCCCTTACTACCTGGGATGATATGTTCTGGGGGTCTTGCATCCCCCCTGCACACCTGGGCGGAGCTACAAACAGCAAATCAGATTCCACCCATTCATGTCAATGGTGAAAATGTAAAAGGCTGCCATTCTCACAGTAATAAAGCCAGAGTCCCCACACTTGGCACAGTTGGTCACTTGATGACCGATGTTACAAATTCAGAAAACGTGGGTGGGGCATAAAACAGCCAATCCCATTTCAGCCAGTCATTTTAAATGGGAAAATGTAAACTGCAGCCATTCTTAGACTGTTAATGGCAGGGTTTTAAAAATTGGCACACTTAGCCACCGGGGGACTGGGATGAATATTCAGGTAGGTGGGTGGAGCCTACAACAGCCAATCAAAATTCACCCATTGATTTTCAAGGGGAATATTTAAACTGCTGCCATTCTTAACCCCCTTGGCGGTATGAAAAATACCACCAGGGGGAAGCGCAGCAGTTTTTTTTAATTTTTTTTTTTTTTATCATGTAGCGAGCCGAGGGCTCGCTACATGATAGCCGCTGCTCAGCGGCATCCCCCCGCCCGCTTCGATCGCCTTCGGCGATCACCGATCAGGAAATCCCGTTCAAAGAACGGGATTTCCTGGAGGGCTTCCCCCGTCGCCATGGCGACGGGGCGGGATGACGTCACTGACGTCAGCGACGTCGGGACGTCATTGGGAGACCCGATCCACCCCTCGGCGCTGCCTGGCACTGATTGGCCAGGCAGCGCTCGGGGTCTGGGGGGGGGGGGGGGCGCCGCACCGGATAGCGGCGATCGGGCGCGCGGCGGCGGCGATCGGGGTGCTGGCGCAGCTAGCAAAGTGCTAGCTGCGTCCAGCAAAAAAAAAATTAAGTAAATCGGCCCAGCAGGGCCTGAGCGGCACCCTCCGGCGGCTTACCCCGTGTCACACATGGGGTTACCGCTAAGGAGGTTAAACTGATAATGCCAGAGGCCTCAAACCTGCTACGGTCTGTCATTGGGTTACTGGGGTTCAAATTCACTAAAGGGGGCAGAGCCACAGCCAATCAGATTTTTTCTGGATAAACTGCTTCCAATTCACACATTGTTGATGCCAGGAATACGAAAGCTCACAAACCGATTCATTAACCACTTAAGGATTACGGGCTTAATCCCCCCTAAAGACCAGGCCATTTGTTACAAAATAGGCCACTGCAGCATTAAGGCCTCGCTGCAGGGCCGCAAAACTCAGCACACAAGTGACCCCCCTCCCCTTTTTATGCCTCCCAACAGAGTTTTCTGTTGGTGGGCAGTCTATGATCACTCCCAGGATGTTTATTTTTTATATAAATATTTATATCTTTATTTTTTAACCACTTGCACTTTTTGACTTTCATTTAATTGTCTCCCATCTACCTCAGTTATTGCACTTTATCTTGGTCCTACTTCTGGTTTGTTTGAGTCCTTCACTGTGCTAGCACTTTCCCTTTTTGATATTTTTGACATTTGACATATTGTTCCCATATTGCTATTTGCACATTGTTTTTCACCATGTTAGTACATACTATTGTATTTGCACATACATATTGTTAAATCACCTTATATCACTACTAGCACTTTGTATAGTACTCTGAGGACCCCCTTTGGATTATTTGTGGCTGACATATATCATTTTTGATATTATATACTCTACCTTGATTAGAGATGGCCCGAACGGTTCGCTCGCGAACGGTTCCAGGCAAACTTTGGGTGGTTCACAGTCGCCGGCAAAGGCAACCTTTTGTGGAAGTTCGATTCGACCCATAATGCTCCATTGAGCACAACTTTGACCCTCTACATCACAGTCAGCAGGCACATTGTCTCCAATCAGACAACAATCACTGCTGGAGCCCCTCCCCCCCTTATAAAAGGCAATGTTCTCCTGCCGTTTTACTCACTCGTCTGCCTACAGTAATTAGTAAAAGGACAGCTGATGACAGACTCTGCTAGGGAAAGCCTTGTAGGCTTGTTAGCTTGCTCCTAGCTGATTGTTATTCCTTATATTGCACCCTCACTCCCTCCTCCGGAGGAGGAGAGTCTTGTCTTCCAGGGAATTGTAGGCTTTCAAAAGCCAGCTTATATACCTGGGCCAGGAATTGAACCCAGGTCTTAGTGCTTGGTAGTCAACTCTCTTCACCACTATACCACCACCAACACTACATGCTGAAGCCAGCCTAGCATGTACCATTATGATATATCCAAGAGAAAAATGAGCTTGCTTAGGGATTTGTAGGCTTTCAAAAGCCAATTCACATGCATTGGCCAGGAATTGAACCCAGGCCTACCATGTGGTAGGCTGCTATCCTAACCATTATACCACCAACACAACACGCTACAATGCTACATGCTGAAGCCAGCCTAGCATGTACCATTATGGTACAAGAGAAAAATGAGCTTGCTTAGGGATTTGTAGGATTTCAAAACCCAACTCGCATACATTGGCCAGGAATCAAACCCAGGCGTACCGCATGGTAGGCTGCTATCCACACCATTATACCACCAACACTACATGCTGAAGCTTCTTGGAGCCGACTTACTTCCTACCTCCAAAAGACACACATACATTCCCATAAAATCATTCAACAGCAACTGCATGCACAGTCTTTGTGGTACACAGTCTCTGTGGCACAATTGGTCAGCGTGTTTGGTTGTTAATTGAAAGGTTGGTGGTTCAAGCCCACCCAGGCATGGCCTTGCCTTTTGTGTTCAACAGTTGTCCGAAGAGAACCCCAGATAGCCATGTAAATTCGTCTCTCTCTCTCTCTCTCTTTCTCTAGTAGGGATGGTCACCGCTTTCCGCGGAATTATATTTTCCGCGGTCGCAGCCACCAGAATTACGGGCCCGTAGTACCCCTAGCCTCCCAGAGGTGCTGGCAAACCCAGATTGAAAGTCCCCTGATACCACCGCACCCGTAGTGCCCCCCTTCACCGCCTAGTCTGGAGTCCAAGTGCAGTCAGATCATCTAGGATCGACCATAGATGCTTATTTGTGGCAGAGACCAACACAATACATCACAAGAAGCTACCATTCCTGGCCTTTTCAGTGGAAGCAGGTCACAGTTTTGGAATTTAAGATCTCTTAGGGCCTTTTCCTCAACATGGGTATAACTTAAAAGAATGTATTGCGGTCATATCGGTCTACACACCCAATACATCACATGCCCATGTGCTCTGCTGCCATGTCTAAGGCACATTTAAGGACATCCTGCTCTTCCTGCACTTCAGTGACAACACAACCTGTCACCAAAGAGACCACCCTGCTTACGACCGGCTCTACAAAATTCGGGCCATCATAAACCACCTGTCATCGAAATTTGAAGATGCTTACACCCCCGAACAAAACATTTTTATAGATGAGTCCCTCATACATTTTAGGCCTTGGCATTAAGCAGTACATCCCAAGCAAGCCCACCGAGTATGAGGTCAAGCAATATAAGCTCTGTGAAAGGGCCACAGGCTATACATATCATTTTAGGGTCTATGAGGGAAAACATTCAAATTTGCAGCCGGTCAGATGCCCTGACTACCTGGGGTGCAGTGGCAAGATTGTGTGGGACTTGGTGTCACCCTTATTCCACAAGGGGTACCATCTCTATGTGGACAATTCCTACACAAGCGTGGCCCTTGATCAGCATGAAGTTAGTCAGAATTCCCTGCTGTGGCACCGTGCGACCTAGTCCCAAGGGCTTCCCCCAGTGGCTCACTACTGCTTAACTTGCCCGGGGGGAGAGGGCTGCCTTGTGTAATGAAGACCTTCTTGCAGTGAAATGGAAGGACAAGAGGGACGTTTATCTTCTGTCCACGAGAAAGGAAGGTGGAGGACCGCTCACCTCAGAAAGAGCAGTGCCAGACCAGGATAGCTAGTCCTAGGATGTGCTTGAAAACGAAAGAAGGTCCGCACGATGCTCCTAAAATCCTATGTCCTTATTCATGGATGTATCCAAAAGGTCAACACATATCACCAGCTAAAGCTGGTGATATGTGTTGACCTTTTGGATACGTCCATGAATAAAGACATAGGATTTTAGGAGCACCGTGCGGACCTTCTTTCGTTTTCAAAAATATCTTCTGTCCACCATTTACAGAGAAACAACAACTTAACGAGCAACTGGAGTCGTTGAAAAACCCCTCACCATCCACGACTATAATTTAAACATGGGAGGGGTGGACTTTAACAACAAAATGTTGGCTCCCTATTTAGTTTCCCAAAGGACCAGACGCTGGTATAAGAAAGTGTCTGTTTACTTGATTCAATTGGCAATTTTCAACAGCTTTGTTCTTTACAGTAAGGCTGGGAGAACAACAAGATCCTTCCTTCAATTTCAGGAAGAGATCGTTTCGGAACTCCTGTATCCAGGAGGGGCAGAGGCCAAACCCCCTGATGCAGTTAGCCGGGTACATGAAAGACACTATGCTTATGTCTTTCTGAGTACCCCGGGTCAATGCACCCCAAGAAAACATTGTTGTGTCTGTAAGAGGGCTGGAGTGAGGCGTGACACCACAGTTTATTGTCCCACCTGTCCTAACCAGCCTGCCCTAAGCATAGGGGAGTGTTTCGAGAAGTTCCACTCACAGATCCATTATTAGAGTAGGGAGCTCAAGACATAGCAGTAGGCACACAGGGGTGTGTCTCAGGGCTCTTTCACACTGGCGTGATGCATTGCAGCAAATTGCCTAGCAAAAGTCCCACTTTGCTGTCCCCACTACACCGGAAGTGGTTGACTTAATGCTAGTGCAAACCTATCTTACCATGCGGCTCCTGCAGCGATTTGCATCAGCCCAGAAGTCATGTTAGTCTATGGCGATGCAAAGATTACTTCCTTCTTGGCCAAATGCCAGACCATGTACTAACGTGTTATTCCCTGAAAGGTCTGTTTTTGGTGGTGAGGCAGACGCGACCCACCGGATACGCCAATATGCAGTGTGAAACCAGACATCAGGTTTCGAGACCCAAATACACAGGGCTGCCAGAAACCTCTCTTTTCACTTGGGACAAAGTGCATAGTTTACTTCACCACATCTGTGCGATTTGCGCTTTGCACACTGTCCCAGGAGAAGTTTGTCCTCAGAAGGTAAGCAAAAAAAATCAAAAACAAAAAACAGGGAAGCAAAAAAGTGAAAAGTTCCAAATGTTTAGTTAAAAAGGTTCAGTACAGTTTATCAAAGTTAATGTTATTGTTAATGAATTTATTGCATTGTTGCTTGTTTGTTTGTTTCTTTTTTTTTGTTTTTTTTTTTTTTGTTCTATCTCTCTCTCTCTTCTTCTATCTTTTACCCTTCCAGGTGGACCGACCAACTGACCGATCGACCAACCAGCTGCAGCATTGATGGTGCATCCTAACAGAAGCATTGCGCGTCTGTTAGGTTACACACAAGTTGGTGCATGCAGCGCTGCAGGACGAGATTTCTCCTCCGCAGTAAGATACGTTTGCCAAGGCATATGAGCTGAGGGACGGTGTTGGAGTTCATATGCTTTGGCCAGCACTTTGTATCAAAATTGGCAACAATTTTTTCATCCACATCGATCGATGTGAATGGATTAATTGGGTTTGCCAGGGCATACAAGCAAAGTGGGTTTGGAAAATTTTGTGGGCGGTGCTCCTGGCAAACACCATGCCCCTCTTTTTTCTTTGCATTTTTCGGCAGATATATTTTCATCCACATTGATCAATGCAAATGCGAGAATCTTTGCCGTTTGTTTTTCCTTTTATGAAAAAAAAAGTGCATCACCCGTATGCCCAATATAAGAAGTATAGCAGAAACTCCTAATACTGGCCATACATGTAATGATTGCGGAGACACTAAAATGCCAGGACAGACCCCACAAATGACCACATTTTGGAAAGAAGACACCCCAAGGCATTATCTGAGGGGCATGGTGAGTTCATAAAAGATTGTATTTTAGGGTTAGCAGAATTTTTTTTTCTCACAAAGTGTCACTTGTGACAAAAAAATAAAATTATTTATGAACTCACCATGCCCCCTGTGAAATATCTTGGGGTGTCTTATCTCCAAAATGGGGTCATTTGTGGGGTGTGTTTACTGTCCTGGCATTGTTTGGGGGGGGGGGGGTAAATTGTGAGCACCCCTGTAAAGCCTAAAGGTTCTCATTGGACTTTAGGACCCTTTGCACAGCTAGGCTGAAAAAAAGTTTCACATATGTGGTATCGCCGTTCTCAGGAGTAGTATTATAATGTGTTTTGGGGTGTCTTTCCACACATACCCACGCTGGTGGTAAAAATATCTCTGTAAATGACAACTTTGTGTAAAAAAAAATAAAAAATTGTCATTTACAGAGATATTTCTCCCACCCAGTATGGATATGTGTGGAAAGACTCCCCAAAATACATTATACTGCTTCTTCTGAGTACAGCAATACTACACGTGTGACACTTTTTTGCAGCTTAGCCGTGTAAAGAGGACCATAGTCCAATGAGTACCTTTAGGATTTCACAGGTTCATTTTACTTATTTGGTTTTCAGACTACTCCTCACGGTTTAGGGCCCCTAAAATGCCAGGGCTGTATAGGAACCCCACAAGTGACCCCATTTTGGAAAGAAGACACCCCAAGGTATGGTGAGTTCATAGATTTAATTTTTTTGTCACAAGTTAGTGGAAAATGACACTTTGTGAGAAAAAAAATCAATTTCCACTAACTTGTGAAAAAAAAAAAAATCTTCTAGGAACTTGCCATTCCCCTCACGGAATACCTTGGGGTGTCTTCTTTCCAAAATAGGGTCACGTGTATGGTTCCTATACTGCCCTGGCATTTTAGGGGCCCTGGACATTAGTTAAGGTTACAGACGATATTTAGGGGTGACATACAGCAATAAAACAATACAGGAATACATGCAAACCAGATCACGCAGCACAGTATGAGTACAAGGTAATGCTTAGTCAGTCACTGGATGGGAGCATGGAGATTAGGCAAGTTGAGTTCACTCAAGAGTGGGACTTAAATCCATAGGATGGGTGCATGGCAATAGAGGTGTGTGAACAGGAAGGAGACACAAGGAGGAGGACCCTGAAAAGGTTTACAATCTAGAGGCAGAGGTAGCAAACGAAAGGTAGGGGACCAGAGTTCAGTTTAGAGCACCAGTGTGGGGAGTAGGCCAGAGTGAAAAGGTGCATTCTGAGAGACTTCTTGAAGATGTTGAAGGAGGAAGAAACCCTAATGTGTGAAGGTAAGGCATCTGCCATGATATAGTAGGTAGTTATGATGTTGGGATAATACAAAAGCCATATTATCACATTTTCTCTCTGCTGTGTATTATGTCAGATGTGTATGTATGCCAGTCTGGCAGCTGGCTTCATGGAAGCTGCTAATTGGATTTTCTGCATGACCATGTAAAGTAAATTTGCATCCAAAGGTGAACTTTTGTGGTAGTAGGAGCAGGAACTGCTAAATTGGTTTGCTTGCCTCTAATTAGGAGATGGCTAATTAGGCCAATAGCATGTCCTTACATTTGATCTGCTATGAAATACTGTATCATATGTGTATGTCTGCTAAAGCCAGTCTGGCTTTGGAGAAGCTGTGATTGTCTGAATGAGAGTATGAAGTACATTAGTATTCAGTTCCTCTGGACACTGTGGTCCCCGGCAAGGAAACAGGAAATTACATAACAACCTCTGCTTTTGTCCTGCATCCTGAAAAGGTGTTGCATTGCTTTGAATGTTGTATTTATGTGAACAGCTACCTGTTGACCAAATATACAATGCCGACTAACTGAGTCTGGACAGTTGGAAGCTTAAACAGGACCCTTTAAAGTTTGCATATCACAGCCAGAAAGGATATGACAAGTGTTCTGTGAAAAGCTGAAGAAATTAAAGTATATCTGGATTTGTAACCCCAGGCTACACCTCAGACTATATAAATTGGCCTAGGATAGTCACAACTTGTAGTTCCCCGGAGATAGCAAAGACGTTACAACTGCCCTGACTACTGGCCAGACCGCATTCTCCCGCAAACAACGTTCAGACCTCGTATTGGTAACGTTATTCTCATTTTATTTTAAGCAAACTGTCTTATTGTGTAGCTTTGTAATTTTTACTTTGTTTTTGTAAATCTTTTGTATATATTATTTTCTGCTTTGTTCCACTTTTTTTCTGGAATATTAAATCTTTATTTAATAAGTTTGACTTCTGATGTACTAAACTAGCTCATAGCCTAGAAAGAGACTGCAGTGTAATTTACGTTACAAGTTCAGTGCCTAATTGTGCCACGCTACTGTACAACTGTATTGTGTGTGTGGCGTTCCCGTGTTTGGCCTAAGCGCAAAGCTGACCCAAATACGAAAACGTGGACTGCGTGCAGATCACTCGACTGCAGAGTGGGAATCATTGAAGTGTCTAGCAGCAGCAAGTGGTGGCAGTGAGAAGTGCTTTGAGGGGCGACAGCCTTGTTGTAGCTTGAATAAGGCTGCTCCCTGCTTGATCTGGTCAAACCCGCAGTCGGGAACCGTATCTGCAGGCGCGCCGCTGGGCCGGTTCCTGACAGCATCTTCCCTTGTAAATTGCATGATGGGATGGATAGATGCCATCATGCATAGATTCTATTAACATTTTATTCCTATGTCTGTTATCTTTTAGACAGTGAGAAGTGCCATAAATGTCCTGATGACCAGCATCCCAATAAGGAACAAGGCAACTGTATTCCCAAGACATTTGAGTTTCTGTCTTACAAAGATGATTTTATAGTATTTATTTACTTGTTTATGGCAGTCATATGCTCTGGTGTAACACTGTGTGTAATAAAGCTCTTCATAGCACATTGGGACTCTCCAGTAGTGAAAGCCAATAATCCGACTGTGAGCTTCGTTCTCCTGACCTCCATCCTGCTGAGCTTCCTCTGTGTCTTCTTGTTCCTCGGACGTCCTGTGGATATAACCTGCATGCTGAGACAACCATTATATGGAATATTTTTCTCCATTGCTCTGTCTTCTATTCTGGCCAAAACAATACAAGTCTGCATTGCTTTCAAAGCTACCAAACCTGGTACTTTCTGGAGGAAGTGGATGGGAGCCAAAATATCTAATTTTATAGTACTGTTCTGCTCATCTGTCCAAGTTCTGAACTGCATTGTCTGGTTGTCTACATTTCCTCCATATCAGGAGTATGACATGTTCTCTGTTCCTGGGAAGATCATCATTCAGTGTAATGAGGGGTCAGTGATTGGCTTCTACTCTGTGTTGGGTTATATGGGGTTTCTAGCAGCTGTGAGTTTCCTTCTGGCTTACTTGGTGAGGACATTACCGGACAGCTTTAATGAAGCCAAGTACATCACGTTCAGCATGCTGGTGTTCTGCAGTGTCTGGATTGCCATGATCCCGGCCTATCTGAGCACCAGAGGGAAATACATGGTGGCTGTGCAGATATTTGCTATATTGATCTCAAGTGTTGGGTTGTTAGGATGCATATTTTTACCAAAATGTTATGTGATTCTCCTAAACCCCACAGTCTCCACTAGAAAAGTTCTGGTTCTACAGAAAACTTGATAAGTCCCTATTTCTAAGTTTCTTCCAAGTTTTTCAATAACTATTACCATATTGTTTGTAAATTACAATCAGGAATCAAATTAGCAGAAGATAAAAAAAAAATTCCCAGGGTTTATATAGTAGTGTCTCCTTATATACATAGTGGTGAAGGGTTAGAACCTCCAACGGGATTTTATTGTTTTCTGAGGTAAATGTAATGTGAAGAGAACAGGAAGTAAATTAAAAACTCTCCCCGAAGTACAGAGGCCTCACTGATCATCTTATACCCCACCGTTCCAGTAATGGGTCCCAATAAACATATTTAACTCAAGCCATTCCAATACTATAAGGATCTTTGTGCCATGCTTTCATTAGTGGGTGAGCTTATCCCAACTGGGCATGCATGAGTATTTAGGTCTATGAATGACCACTGGAATGAAGCTGCTGGTTATTTTTTTCTCAGTGCATGGACACTTGACCCATGGTCTACTGGGCATCCAAAATACAGTCATCCATGACCGGTGGAAACTTACTCAACTGGCTCAAGATGAATAACTTAGACGTACCCTTTGCTGGAGTGGTGGGGTGTAAGAGGATCTAGGTAGCCTCTACACCATCAATGGTCTTCCCACAACTTAAGTAATTATCTAACTTTTTTTAAAATTTTTGGAATGATTCAAGGGTAAGTTTCAGCTTTTACCTGCTGTCACACCATTTAAGCGGTTTTTCTGTTGATTCTTTGCTCTGTACGGAAGATTTTTTTTTCTAACTCCTTCAGGATCTTACAATAATAATACAAGAACTGATGCAAACTATTATAGGCTACACAATCTATATATATAAAATCGTGTGTGTGTGTGTGTGTGTGTGTGTGTGTGCGTAACGAAACTTGGTATACAGATCCCTTACTATCTGGGATGATACGTTCTGGGGGTCTCGCGGCCCCCCTGCACACCTGGGCGGAGCTACAAACAGCAAATCAGATTTCCCCCATTCATGTCAATGGAAAAAATGGAAAAGGCTACCATTCTCACAGAACTCAAGCCAGAGTCCTTACACTTGGCACAGAGTGTCACTTGGTGACCGAGGTTACAAATCCAGGAAAAGTGGGTGGAGCATAAAACAGCCAATCAAGTTTCAGCCATTCATTTTTAATCAGAAAATGTAAACTGCAGGCATTTTTGGGGCCTGATTCACAAAGCGGTGCTAACAGTTAGCACCATGGTGAAAAGCCCTTTATCATGCCTAAACTCTGTTTAGGCATGATAAGTTTAGGTGTGATAAGTTTAGGTGTGATAAGTTTAGGCATGATAAGTTTAGGTGTGATAAGTTTTTAGGCGTGATAAGTTTAAGCACCAACTGGGTTAGCACCGCAGTGCACAACTGATCAAAAGTTTTGCGCTAGCAAAGTCTGGTGCACTTTGCATAGGATTTAATGGCGCTGCTTTGCGTGCGGGACTTTGCATGCGATCTAAACTTATCTAAACTTAGCATGCCTAAACTTAGCATGCCTAAACTTAGCATGCCTAAACTTATCATGCCTAAACTGAGTTTAGGCATGATAAAAATGGTTATCACGCCTAAAGTCTTTAACTGGGTTATCACCGCTTTGTGAATCGAGCCCTTAGACTGTTAACCACAGGGTTCTCAATCTTGCCACACTTGGTCACTGGGTGACTGAAATTAAGATTCAGGAAAGTGGGTGGAGCCTAAAACAGCCAATCAAAATTCACCTATTGATTTTCAAGGGGAATATTTAAGATGCTGCCATTCTTACACTGTTTATGGCAGAGGCTTCAAACCTGCTACAGTCAGTCATTGGGTGACTGGGGTCAAAATTCACTAAAGGGGCAGGGCCACAAACAGCCTATCAGATTTCTTTGGTGGATAAACTGCTACCATTCACAAATTTTTGATGCTAGGATCCTGAAAGCTCACAAACATGGTCATTGAGTGACTGTGTGTCAAAGTTACAAAAAAAGTGAGCGGAGCCAAAAACAAATTTCACTAGTCAAATATAAACTGCAGCCATTGTTACACTGTTAATGGCAGGGTTCTCAAACTTTGCACAGTTGGTCACTGGGTGACTGGGGTTAATATTCAGGAAAATGGGTGGAGCCTACAACTGCCAATCAAAATTCACCTGTTGATTTTCAAGGTGAATATTTAAATTGCTGCCAAAAACAGCCAATCAGATTTGCTTAATTTCAATGGGAATATACAAATTATTGATACCAAGGACCCCAAAGCTCATAAACTTGGTAATTGAGTGACTATAGGTCAAGGTCAGAAAAAGTGGGCGGCACCAGCAACTAAATTTTTTACATGGTAAAATATAAACTGCAACCATTCTTACACTGTTAATGGCAGCGTTCCCAAACTTGACACAGTTGGCCACTGAGTGACTGGGATTAATAGTTAGAAAGTGGGTGGAGCCTAAAACAGGCAATAAAAATTCACCTATTGATTTTTCAAGAGGAATATTTACATTGCTACAATTCTTACACTGTTAAGGCAGAGGCCTCAAACCTGATGCAGTCAGTCATTGGGTGACTGGGGTCCAAATTCACTAAAGGGTGTGGAGCCACAAACAGCCAATCAGATTTGTTTGATTGATTTCAGCCATCCTGTTATTGGCAGGGGTTTCAAACTTGACACAGTTGTACACTGGATGACTGGGATTAATATTCAGGAAAGTGGGTGGAGCCTACAGCAGCCAATTAAAATTCACCTATTGATTTTCAAGGGGAATATTTACATTGCTGCCATTCTAACGCTCTTAATGGAAGAGGCCACAAATCTGGTACAGTCAGTCACTGGGAGAAGGGTTTAAATTCTGAAAACAGAGCGGGCCACAAATAGCCAATCAGATTTGTTTAATTTCAATGGAAAAATGCAACTTATTGATGCCAACGACCTTAAAGCTCATAAACTTGGTCATTGAGTGACTTTATGTCAAGGTTAGAAACAGCCAAAAACAACTAACTTTTTACTTGGGAAAATATAAACTGCAGCCATTCTTACACTGTTAATAGCAGGGTTCTCAAACTTGACACAGTTGGTCCCTGGGTGACTAGGATTAATATTCAGAAAAGTAGGTGGAGCCTACAACAGCCAATCAAAATTCACCTTTTGATTTTCAAGGGGAATATTAAAATGTCTGCCATTCTTGCACTGTTAATGGCAGAGGCCTCAAACCTGCTACAGTCGGTCATTAAGTGACTGGAGTTCAAATTCACTAGAGGGGCGGGGCCACAAACAGCCAATCATATTTTTTTGCTGGATAAACTGCTTCCATTCACACAATTTAGATGCCTGGAACCCGAAAGTTCAGAAACTTTGTCATTGAGTGACAAGTGTGTCAAGGTTACAAAAACTGGGTGGAGTCTAAAACATTTCCCTGGGAAAATGTTAACTGCAGCCTTTCTTCACTGTTAATGGCAGGGTTCTCAAACTTTGCACAGTTGGTTACTGGGTGACTGGGATTCAGAAAAGTGGGTAGAGCATAAGAAGGCCAATCAATATTCACCTGTTTATTTTCAAGGGGAATATTAAAATTGCTTCCATTCTTGCACTGTTAATGCCATGAGCCTCAAACCTGGTACAGTTGGTCATTGGGTCACTGGGCTTCAAATTCATTGGGTGGAGCCACAAACAGCCAATCAGATTTGTTTTTAATGATGCCAAGGACCCGAAAAGCTCACAAACATTGGATTGAGTAACTGTGTGTCCAGGTTACAAAAAGTGGGCAGAGACAAAAACAAATTTCACTGGGAAAATATAAACCGCAGGCCTTCTTACACTGCTAATGGCAGGGTCCTCAAACTTTGCCCAGATGGTCACTGGGTGACTGAGATTAATATTCAGGGAAGTGGGTGGAGCCTATAATAGCCAATCAAAATTCACCTGTTGATTTTCAAGGGGAATATTTAAATTTCTGCCATTTTTACACTGCTAATAGCAAATGCCTCAAATTTGCTACAGTTGGACATTGGGTGACTGGGGTTCAAATGCTGGAGAGAGGCGGAGTCACAAACCATCAATCTGATTTATTTAATTTCTATGGGAATATACAAATTATTGATGCCAAAACTCACAAACTTGGTCATTGAGTTGAGATGTACAGTGCCTTGTAAAAAAAAAAAAAAAATGTCCCTACTTGGTTTTGCACCTACAGTATTTTGTTAAATTCCAAACTGTAATTTTAATGTGTTGTAATCTTATGCTATGTTGCTGAAGTTAAATGAGGGAAATATAAACAAAAACACATTACAAATCAATAAACTGGACATTGGCATGTGATAATTAGAGATGGCCCGAACCTCCGATTTTCGGTTTGTGAACTACTGCACAAAGTATGGTTCGCGCGAACTTCCGCGAACTGCAATAGACTTCAATGGGGAGGTGAACTTTGAAAATTAGAAACACTTATGCTGGCCACAAAAGTGATGGAAAAGATGTTTCAAGGGGTCTAACACCTGGAGGGGGCATGACAGAGTGGGATAGATGCCAAAAGTCCCGGGAAAAAAATCTGGATTTGACGCAAAGCAGCGTTTTAAGGGCAGAAATCACATTGAATGCTAAATTGCAGGCCTAAAGTGCTTTCAAACATCTTGCATGTGTATACATAAATCAGGTAGTGTAATTAGTGTACTGCTTCACACTGACACACCAAACTCAATGTGCAACTCACCGCAAACAGCTGATTGTGAAGCGACGGCCGTGCTGGACTGATTACGCACCATGGCCAGATTGCTCTTCCTCACTCAGTGATGTCAGGTAATGTCTGACTGCCTTATCACCTTTCAATGGTTCTTTCTATAACATAGTTAAAGCTTACATCTATTTTTGTTTAATTACTTTTTCTGCTAGTTGTTCACTGCCTGTAACGAGAATCAGTTATGGAGGGCAAGTCTGCCATTGTGAGTGACCACGGGTAATGGCCGGGGAATCCTGGTTCAATTCCTTTCCAGAGTGGGAGCCTAAGAAACGGCTACCACCACCACACATCCAAGGAAGGCAGCAGGCAGGCTGTGGGCAAAGGAGCAAGAACGGCTAACACACACATCTGAGGAAGGCAGCAAGCATGGCATGCACGTCCCGAGTATTACAATGTGCACCTGTCACACACAGACAGATACCAGACAGGCAGAGTGACTCTGAGTGCACACACATAGGTAGGTGGGTGCACTGTGAACAACAGGTAGGTATATGCAGTAATGGGTATTACAATGTGCACCTGTCACACACACAGGTAGTCACTTAATATGCTGGGCCTGGCAAGGGCACACACACAGTATAAATTATCAAGACTGTCTATGCAAAACAAATGTCAGTTTGACACACAGGAAAAAAAAAAGATTAGCTCTCAAAAGAGCTGTTGTGGGGTGCTTTTTTAGCAATAAGAATTAGCAAGGAGCAAGCTAAGAAGCCTACAAGAGCCTAACTAATCTTTCCATATGAGAGAGCCTGCAGTAGCTGTCCCTTCTCTCACTATTGCAGGCACAGTAGTTAGTATAATGGTTGGCGCTGCCTGTCTTTTATAAGGGGGGAGTGGCTCCAGGAGGGAGTGTAGCCTGATTGGCTACAATGTGCCTGCTGACTGTGATGTAGAGGGTCAAAGTTGACCCTAATGGTGCACTATGGGGGCAAACCGAACTTCCAGAAAAGTTTGCGGTTCTCTGCGATCATGAACCCCGGAAGTTTGCCGGGAACCGTTCGTCGGCGAACCGTTCGGGCCATCTCTAGTGCATAGTATTCACTCCCATTGCCATGAAGCCCCTAAAAAGTCTTGGTGCCACCAATTACCTTCAAAAGTCACATAATTAGTGATATGAAGTCCACCTGTGTGCAATCTAAGTGCCACATGATCTGTCAGTATAAATGCGTGCACGAAAAAAGGGTGCAGTGAAAAAAGGACTTGGTTTCATAACAAAATGGTGTGGGTGGATAACAAAATCTGATAACGATAAACATCAGTCAGTAATGTACCTGCCCTGACTGTGCTTTGCAGACCAGGCATCCATGGTCAGATGGACCCTTGACCCAACGCTGTGTTTTTAGAGATGACACCACTTGCCTTTCAACATCTCAGTACAGTTTGGGTATCGCCTTTTTAGAAAAATAATTGGTATCTTCTTTGGTAGTGTCCAAAGTGCCACAAATTTTCAGAAGGCCTCAGAGTCCACCAGCTGGTATGGTAACAGCTGGCGAGCAAACAGTTCCACTAAGCCAGTTGTCAGACGGCAGGTAAGGGGGTGACTGGCAGTCATTGGCTTCTTCCGCTCAAAGATTTCTTTAATGGACACCTGGCTGCTGTGGGCAGAGGAGCAGGAACCGCTCAAGGTGAGAGGCGGAGTGGAGGAGGGTGGCTGTGAAGGTGCAAGGGATAAAGCGGCTGAAGATGCTATACCTGAAGGAGGAAGAGAAAGCGGAGGGTGACTTTGCGTTTGTGTGCTGCTTTTCCTCAGGTGGTCATCCCATTGCAGTTTGTGCTTTTTCATCACGTCATCATGTGCCTTCGTAAGGCAGTTGTCCCTAGGTGGGTCTTGCTCTTTCCACGACTCAATTTTTGGTGGCAGAGAGTACAGATGGCATCTCTGTCATCTGAGGTAGACACGCAAAAAAATGTCCACACCGGTGAGCTCTGGGTTGATGCGATTTTGGTGGTGGCGGCAGCAGCTGACCTTGAAGAGCATGTTGGCTGGCTGTCCATAGGTGGCGATACATGCCGCCGGACACTGCCACAAGCTGTTTCTGATGACGAGCTCCCCCTGCTTATTACAGCAACTCATCTCCTCCTACTTCTCTCTGACTCCCCCTCTGAACTGCCCCTCTGGTCATCATGTCTATTTGGATCCCACGTGACATCCATGGCAGTATCATCATCATTATCATAATCATACTACACAGCTTCACTTGTATCAGACACCTCATAAACTGCATCAACAGCAGGTACTTCATCACCCTCACACCTTACATCCATAGAGACACCTAACTCAGACATATGAGGTGGTGTAACATCCTCAGCGCCTTCATCTTGTAACAATAAAGGTTGGGAATCAGTTAATTTCCCACAAACATGTGTGAAAAACTCCTGCAACATATGATGTGGAGCGGCTATCGCTAGTAGTAGTGGAGGTGGCTGCCGGCTGAGTGTTAAGTGGGGTGCCATAATCAGAGCAGGAGGAGGAAGACATGTCACGGTTCCATGTGGAAGCGGAGGAAAATTAGGTGTTTTGTGTTAAATAGTCAAGTACGTCCTGGAAATCTTGGGGGTTAATGGTACGTGCCTTCTGAACACTGTACTTTGGTTGAGGGCCGCACAAAATCACGACACCATGACCTCGAATAGACCTGCCTCTGCCTCTGCCTGTTATTTTGTCCATATTGGGTGGGCAATGAAAGGGATTCATTGACTGGACTAATACAGTGCACAGTCACACAGATGCAGTGAAAGGTATGCACTGACTGGTATAATACAGTGTGCAGTCACACAGATGCAGTGAAAGGTATGCACTGACTGGTATAAAACAGTATGCAGTCACAGATGTAGTTAAAGGTATGCACTGACTACTATAATACAGTGTGCTGGGCCTGGCACAGTATAGCAAGGGCCAGCTGCAACAGACAGGGCTGTATATGCAGTGTCAGTGGCACACACACACACACACAAAACACATCACAAGAACATTAGGTCTCAAAAGAGCTTTTTTGGGGTGCTTTTAAGCAACAAATATTAGCAAGGAACAAGCTAACAAGAGCTAACTAATGCTTTCCCTATCTCTCCAGCAACCTCTCCCTTCTCTCAGTATCAGCAGGCAGCAGACAGAGTGAGAAGATGGCCAACGCTGTTGCCTTTTATAAGGGGGTGCTGGGGTCCAGGAGGGTGTGCAGCCTAATTGGCTGCCATGTGTCTGCTGACTGTTAGGTAGAGGGTCAAAGTTTAGCCCAATGATGCGGTATTGGGGGCGGGTCGATCTCGCCATGTGTTTGCGGTTTGACGTGAATGTGAACAGCTCATATTCGCGCAAACAATTTTGCCGCGAATTGTTCGGGCCATCTCTATCCACCCCCACTCCTCCCCCACAAACACACACACACGTCTCCTTACCTAGTGTGCCCTCCCACTACCCTTGATTGTAAGCTTGCAAGGGCAGGGTCATCCTTCTAATGTTTACTGTTTTTGTTGCAATAATGTTGCTGCTTGAGACTCTGCTGTACATTTAATAATAATAATAATAATAAAAATAATAATTTATAAGTCAAGTTCACAGGGGCAAGATGAAGTCATCCCAATAATGCAACACTTATATGCAATGAGTGAATATATAACTCATTTGGTCTGTACAAAAATCTTATTGGCTCTGGTTCTCCATGACATCACTTAGCAGTTGTTGGGGGCGTCCTTTGGCCTTTTTCCCCACTGTAGGCAGCTGTTCCACCTTTGACAATGTGTGATTGTGGTCTTGTCCTGTTGCAATAAGTGTACATGGTACACTTATTGCAACTCTTATTTGCCAGAGCTGGCATTTTTAGACCCCATCCAACATGCCAGCTTGTCCACAGCCAAAGCATTTCTTAATGTACTCAAGCCATTTACAACATACATGCACCAAGTGCCACAGTCCTTCCCTACTTTCGATAACAATACTTTTCAAGGAGTGGATTGTGCGATGGCAATGTGCAGTGATCTCTGTTCTGACTGCAAGCAAAGCCATTAGCAAGGCTCTATAGTTCTCACTTCCTGTGCTGGAAATACAAAGTGCATGGAAGTGTGTTGATAAAATATGGTTCCACGCATGCTCAACGTGAACACAAACCCATTTAAAATATCTTTGGTGCCGTAGATTTCCATGACTTCTGGTCGCCGCACATCACCACGGGTGGTCGTCAATAAGGCGATGTTGTCGGGGTGTCAAATCCAATACTTCTGTCACATCGTACCGCGTTAGGCATGCAATGCCCCATAGGTTTTCATTGCTTTGGCGTTAGGCCCCATTTACACTTAATCAGTTGCTCTCTGTTATAACTGAAAGGACAACTGATTTTCAAAGTAATTCCCATGTTTCCCAATGGCTTACTTCACACTATACGCATTTTAACTGAAAGATTTTTCATAATGCACTGCTATGGGAAAAAAACAAAACAAAATGTGTACCAACTGATTAAAGAGGAACTCCAGTGAAAATAATGTAATAAAAAAGTGCTTCATTTTTACAATAATTATGTATACTTGATTTAGCCAGTGTTTGCCCATTGTAAAATCTTTCCTCTCCCTGATTTACATTCTGACATTTATCACATGGTGACATTTTTACTGCTGCCAGGTGAAGTCAGTGGAAGGAGATGCTGCTTGCTTTTTTGGCAGTTGGAAAAAGCTGAAAACAGCTTTTATTTCCCACAATGCAATGAGGTTCACAGACAGGAAACTGTCAGAAGCACCATGGTGCTGACATCACACTGTGGGAGGGGTTTCACCACAAAATAAGCCATACAGAACCCCCCTAATGATCCATTTGGGAAAAAGAAAAGATTTCTCGTGGGAAAAGGGGTATCAGCTACTGATTGGGATGAAGTTCAATTCTTGGTTACGGTTTCTCTTTAAGTGTAAATGGGGCCTTACCCTGTGGTAAAAAGGCAATGAAAATGTCCCAGGGTGAAAGGGGCCTCATAGTAGCAGAAAGTGCTTTTCTAAACTTGCCTGGAGTTTTCTTACTTGCTGGGAGTTTCACATGTAGTTTAGCTACACATATACTGTAGATCATGTATTTTTATGCAGTAGATTGTTTTTTTTTTCATAAACAGATAAAATGTCATAAAATCACATTTTTTGACACGCAAAACTGAACAGTTTTAGAATCGCAGGTTATCAGTGTAATCATTTTCTGCCTGTAAACATCTAAATTAATCATTGGCAGTGTATATAAGCTGCTGGTAGTTCCTGTCAGCATACACAGACACCAGACTGCTGAGGAGTAGTGTTGGGTGAACAGTGTTCGCCACTGTTCGGGTTCTGCAGAACATCACCCTGTTCGGGTGATGTTCGAGTTCGGCCGAACACCTGATGGTGTTCGGCCAAACTGTTCGGCCACATGGCCGAACTAAGAGCACATGGCCGAACGTTCCCCGAACGTTCGGCTAGCGCTGTGATTGGCCGAACGGGTCACGTGGTTCGGACCCGAACGCGCTCTGATTGGCCGAACTGTCACGTGGTTCGGGTAAATAAATACCCGAACCACGTCATATTTCCGCCATTTGTCTGTGGGTTTAGCTTTGGGTAGGCAGGCAGGGTAGTTCACGCTCCAGCCACGCTAGCCAGGGTCCCCCCAGTCATTGTGTCGCTGCTGGGAATAGTAGTACACCGCTCGCTCAGCATTCTGTTTACTGTGCCACTCTGTGTACCTCGCTCAGCCACACTATATAGCATTCTATTTACTGTTCTGTGTCTGCTGGGAATAGTAGTACACCGCTCGCTCAGCCACACTATATAGCATTCTGTTTACTGCCACTCTGTGTACCTCGCTCAGCCACACTATATAGCATTCTGTTTACTGTTCTGTGTCTGCTGGGAATAGTAGTACACCGCTCGCTCAGCCACACTATATAGCATTCTGTTTACTGCCACTCTGTGTACCTCGCTCAGCCACACTATATAGCATTCTGTTTACTGTTCTGTCTGCTGGGAATAGTAGTACACCGCTCGCTCAGCCACACTATATAGCATTCTGTTTACTGCCACTCTGTGTACCTCGCTCAGCCACACTATATAGCATTCTGTTTACTGCCACTCTGTGTCTTCTGGGAATAGTGGTACACCGCTCACCCGCCACTGTATAGCATTGTGCTCTGTGTCGCTGCTGGGAATAGTGGTACACCGCTCACCCGCCACTGTATAGCATTGTGCTCTGTGTCGCTGCTGGGAATAGTGGTACACCGCTCACCCACCACTGTATAGCATTGTGCTCTGTGTCGCTGCTGGGAATAGTGGTACACCGCTCACCCGCCACTGTATAGCATTGTGCTGTGTGTCGCTGCTGGGAATAGTAGTACACCGCTCAGCCACACTATATAGCATTCTGTTTACTGTTCTGTGTCTGCTGGGAATAGTAGTACACCGCTCGCTCAGCCACACTATATAGCATTCTGTTTACTGCCACTCTGTGTACCTCGCTCAGCCACACTATATAGCATTCTGTTTACTGTTCTGTGTCTGCTGGGAATAGTAGTACACCGCTCGCTCAGCCACACTATATAGCATTCTGTTTACTGCCACTCTGTGTACCTCGCTCAGCCACACTATATAGCATTCTGTTTACTGTTCTGTGTCTGCTGGGAATAGTAGTACACCGCTCGCTCAGCCACACTATATAGCATTCTGTTTACTGCCACTCTGTGTACCTCGCTCAGCCACACTATATAGCATTCTGTTTACTGCCACTCTGTGTCTGCTGAGAATAGTAGTACACCGCTCACCCGCCACTGTATAGCATTGTGCTCTGTGTCGCTGCTGGGAATAGTGGTACACCGCTCACCTGCCACTGTATAGCATTGTGCTCTGTGTCGCTGCTGGGAATAGTGGTACACCGCTCACCCGCCACTGTATAGCATTGTGCTCTGTGTCGCTGCTGGGAATAGTGGTACACCGCTCACCCGCCACTGTATAGCATTGTGCTGTGTGTCGCTGCTGGGAATAGTGGTACACCGCTCACCCGCCACTGTATAGCATTGTGCTCTGTGTCGCTGCTGGGAATAGTGGTACACCGCTCACCCGCCACTGTATAGCATTGTGCTCTGTGTCGCTGCTGGGAATAGTGGTACACCGCTCAGCCACACTATATAGCATTCTGTTTACTGTTCTGTGTCTGCTGGGAATAGTAGTACACCGCTCGCTCAGCCACACTATATAGCATTCTGTTTACTGCCACTCTGTGTACCTCGCTCAGCCACACTATATAGCATTCTGTTTACTGCCACTCTGTGTCTTCTGGGAATAGTGGTACACCGCTCACCCGCCACTGTATAGCATTGTGCTCTGTGTCGCTGCTGGGAATAGTGGTACACCGCTCACCCGCCACTGTATAGCATTGTGCTCTGTGTCGCTGCTGGGAATAGTGGTACACCACTCACCTGCCACTGTATAGCATTGTGCTCTGTGTCGCTGCTGGGAATAGTGGTACACCGCTCACCCGCCACTGTATAGCATTGTGCTCTGTGTCGCTGCTGGGAATAGTGGTACACCGCTCACCCGCCACTGTATAGCATTGTGCTGTGTGTCGCTGCTGGGAATAGTGGTACACCGCTCACCCGCCACTGTATAGCATTGTGCTCTGTGTCGCTGCTGGGAATAGTGGTACACCGCTCACCCGCCACTGTATAGCATTGTGCTCTGTGTCGCTGCTGGGAATAGTGGTACACCGCTCAGCCACACTATATAGCATTCTGTTTACTGTTCTGTGTCTGCTGGGAATAGTAGTACACCGCTCGCTCAGCCACACTATATAGCATTCTGTTTACTGCCACTCTGTGTACCTCGCTCAGCCACACTATATAGCATTCTGTTTACTGCCACTCTGTGTCTTCTGGGAATAGTAGTACACCGCTCACCCGCCACTGTATAGCATTGTGCTCTGTGTCGCTGCTGGGAATAGTGGTACTGTATAGCATTTCTGTACTGCCACTGTACTGCTGCCAGTCAGCGTGTACTGTAAGGATAAGTGTAATGAGGAAGAAATCCGGTGAAAGAGGGAGGGGCAAGGGAAGAGGTGTTTCCCCTGACGGTTCACGTACAGGCCACAGGGGAGCACCCAAGAAAACTCACTCAATACCGCCCATGTTGTCCAGGACAACAACCCTCACAAATCCAAAAGAACAGGACCAGATAATTACTTGGATGACCTCTCAAGCGTCCAGCAGTGGGTTAAGCAGCACCAGCACATCACGCACGAGGTCCGAGTCCTCAGCCAGTTGCAAGGAGCCAGTGAGCACAAAGCTGACACAACCGGCAGCGACACCACGCACACAACTGCCAGATAACCAGTCCGATGAATTACCTCAGGACACAATGGGGTCTTCGCAGGAGATATTCCCAGCCCAACAAACTTCCACCTTTCAAAGGTCAATGGAGGAACAGCCAGAAATGTTGTGCCCGGATTCACAACCATTAACTGTGGGAAATGCATCGCGCACTGAAATACAAGGCGAGTCCGAGGAGGACTCGGAAACCCAAATCCCAGAGCAAGTTGGGCAGGAGGGGTTGCAATTGCAGGAGGTCGGCCGACAAGATCTGGAAGACGACGTTGGAGTGAGCTGCGCAGAGGTTGTTCTGGGGAGCTCTACTCCACGGCAGCGCCCCCCCACAATGACATATGACGAGTTTGAGGAGATGGAAGATGAGGGTATGGACAATGTGGACAGAGACCCAGATTTTGTTTGTGAACGAGAACATCGCCATCGTAGCAGCAGCACAGATGAGTCTGTTGAAGAACCCACTGCTGCACGGGTTCGCCTTGTGCCACAAGGTAGGCGGCGCGCAATTTCAGGCACCACAAGCGTGGAAGTTCAAGTGAGAGGCAAAAGAGGAGAAAACAGAAATCGCCAGCAAGGCAGGTGCTCCAAAGTCTGGGCTTTCTTTGAAGACTGCACTGAGGATGTTACCATGGCGATTTGCAAGGTGTGCAAGACCCGCCTGAGCAGGGGGAAGAGTATTAACAACCTCTCCACCACCAGCATGAGCCGCCACATGCTATCCAAACATCCCACTCTGTGGGCAAACGCGGCAGGACAGGGTACCAGCAACACTGCCTCCCTTGGGTTCACCAGACTCACCACCAGACCCGCCTCAGCAGCAGCAGTAGCCCAGCCATTGCGTGGTTCACAACATTCATAAACATCAGACGACGCTGACACTGTCACTTTCCGGAGTAGTGCTCTTGAGGTCTCCCAGTGTTCATCAAACACAACAACCAACAGCCCTTCCGTGTGCAGCGCTACGGTTCAGTTGTCTGTGTCGGAGATGTTTGAGCGCAAGAGGAAATTGCCAGCAAATGACCCCCGGGCCGTGGCAGTAACAGCCAGCATAGCCAAGCTTCTGGCCTGCGAAATGCTGCCATATCGAGTGGTGGAGACAAACAGCTTCAAGGGCATGATGTCAGTGGCCATCCCACGTTACGTGGTTCCCAGCCGCTACCACTTTGCGCGCTCTGCAGTGCCTGAGTTGCATGAGCACGTGGTCAGCAAAATAACCCGAAGCTTGAAGAATGCCATTGCCTGCAAGGTTCACCTCACCACTGACACCTGGACGAGTGCGTTCGGCCAGGGTCGATACATCTCCCTTACCGCGCACTGGGTGAACCTTGTGGAGCCTGGCAGCGATTCCTCACCTGCTACGGCCCTTGTGGAGACTTTAGAGAGGAGATTGACATCCTCCCCCTCCTCTGGCCAGTTGTACGCCGACAGACTGACTTCCGCAAACCCAGGACGACCAGGAGGGCAGCAAACAACGCAAGCCGCAGCTAGTGCCCAAAAGGGAATGGTATCGGCAGTGTCCTTGGAGTGGGAAACTTTTCTGACACCCATGCAGCAGCAGCCCACTGAACAGCAAGCGTGCAGATCCACCTCCAACACCGATCGCCTGGAGAAGATGGTCAAGGACTACATGTCAGATGACATAGCTGTGTCGAACAATCCATCTGCACCCTTCAACTATTGGGTATCGAAGCTAGACACCTGGCACGAACTGGCAATGTACGCAATAGAGGTGCTGGCTTGTCCGGCAGCCAGCGTTATGTCGGAACGCTGTTTCAGTGCTGCCGGAGGCATCGTCACAGATCGGCGTATCCGCCTCTCCACAGAAAATGCAGACCGTCTGACTCAAATTAAAATGAATCAATCCTGGATTGGAAACGACTACGCAACACTCCAGGACCCCAGCCAAGTAACATGACCAATGAACATCTGGGATGGTGTAGCGTTTCCGGTCCCTGTTTATTGAACCTCTCATCTGTATTACATTTATGACTGCATGGCGGCAAAAAGCATTGCTGCTATATCTGCACGCTTTTTGTCCTCATGCAAGGCCTGGGTTGTTGTGTCTCAAAAAGCATGGCCTTCTCCTCCTGCGCCTCCTCCTGTTCCATCACGTCTGCTACTGCTGGGTTAGCCTTGCCGCGTGGTCCCTGTTTATTGAACCACTTATCTTTATTACATTTATGACTGCATGGCGGTACAAAGCATGCTATCCGCACGCTTCTTGTCCTCATGCAAGGCCTGGGTTGTTGTGTCTTACAAAGCGTGGCCTTCTCCTCCTGCGCCTCCTCCTGTTCCATCACGTCTGCTGCTGCTGGGTTAGCGTTGCCGCGTGGTCCCTGTTTATTGAACCACTTATCTTTATTACATTTATGACTGCATGGCGGTACAAAGTATGCTATCCGCACGCTTCTTGTCCTCATGCAAGGCCTGGGTTGTTGTGTCTCAAAGCGTGGCCTTCTCCTCCTGCGCCTCCTCCTGTTCCATCACGTGTGCTGCTGCTGCTGCTGCTGCTGGGTTAGCGTTGCCGGTCCCTGTTTATAGAACCTCTTATCTTTATTACCTTTATGACTGCATGGCGGTACAAAGCATGCTATCCGCACGCTTCTTGTCCTCATGCAAGGCCTGGGTTGTTGTGTCTCACAAAGCGTGGCCTTCTCCTCCTGCGCCTCCTCCTGTTCCATCACGTTTGCTGCTGCTGGGTTAGCGTTGCCGCATGGTCCCTGTTTATTGAACCACTTATCTTTATTACATTTATGACTGCATGGCGGTACAAAGCATGCTATCCGCACGCTTCTTGTCCTCATGCAAGGCCTGGGTTGTTGTGTCTCACAAAGCGTGGCCTTCTCCTCCTGCACCTCCTCCTGTTCCATCACGTCTGCTGCTGCTGGGTTAGCGCTGCCGCGTGGTCCCTGTTTATTGAACCACTTATCTTTATTACATTTATGACTGCATGGCGGTACAAAGTATGCTATCCGCACGCTTCTTGTCCTCATGCAAGGCCTGGGTTGTTGTGTCTCAAAGCGTGGCCTTCTCCTTCTGCGCCTCCTCCTGTTCCATCACGTGTGCTGCTGCTGCTGCTGCTGCTGGGTTAGCGTTGCCGGTCCCTGTTTATGGAACCTCTTATCTTTATTACATTTATGACTGCATGGCGGTACAAAGCATGCTATCCGCACGCTTCTTGTCCTCATGCAAGGCCTGGGTTGTTGTGTCTCACAAAGCGTGGCCTTCTCCTCCTGCACCTCCTCCTGTTCCATCACGTCTGCTGCTGCTGGGTTAGCGTTGCCGCGTGGTCCCCTGTTTATTGAACCACTTATCTTTATTACATTTATGACTGCATGACGGTACAAAGCATGCTATCCGCACGCTTCTTGTCCTCATGCAAGGCCTGGGTTGTTGTGTCTCACAAAGCGTGGCCTTCTCCTCCTGCGCCTCCTCCTGTTCCATCACGTCTGCTGCTGCTGGGTTAGCGTTGCCGCGTGGTCCCTGTTTATTGAACCACTTATCTTTATTACATTTATGACTGCATGGCGGTACAAAGTATGCTATCCGCACGCTTCTTGTCCTCATGCAAGGCCTGGGTTGTTGTGTCTCAAAGCGTGGCCTTCTCCTCCTGCGCCTCCTCCTGTTCCATCATGTGTGCTGCTGCTGCTGCTGCTGCTGGGTTAGCGTTGCCGGTCCCTGTTTATGGAACCTCTTATCTTTATTACATTTATGACTGCATGGCGGTACAAAGCATGCTATCCGCACGCTTCTTGTTCTCATGCAAGGCCTGGGTTGTTGTGTCTCACAAAGCGTGGCCTTCTCCTCCTGCGCCTCCTCCTGTTCCATCACGTCTGCTGCTGCTGGGTTAGCGTTGCCGCGTGGTCCCTGTTTATTGAACCACCTATCTTTATTACATTTATGACTGCATGGCGGTACAAAGCATGCTATCCGCACGCTTCTTGTCCTCATGCAAGGCCTGGGTTGTTGTGTCTTACAAAGCGTGGCCTTCTCCTCCTGCGCCTCCTCCTGTTCCATCACGTCTGCTGCTGCTGGGTTAGCGTTGCCGCATGGTCCCTGTTTATTGAACCACTTATCTTTATTACATTTATGACTGCATGGCGGTACAAAGCATGCTATCCACACGCTTCTTGTCCTCATGCAAGGCCTGGGTTGTTGTGTCTCAAAGCGTGGCCTTCTCCTCCTGCGCCTCCTCCTGTTCCATCACGTTTGCTGCTGCTGGTGCTGGGTTAGCGTTACCGGTCCCTTTTCGTGGAACCTCTTCTCTGTATTACATTTATGACTGCATAGCGAAAAAAGCATGTTACATGTGCAAAGAAACATGACATTTTCCACATTTAAAAGACAGTTTTTCCTTTGAAACTTTACAATCAATTTTCTCAAAAACTATAAGCTCTTTTTCAAATATTTTTTTCCTCTTGTACCCACTCCCAAGGTGCACATACCCTGCTAATTTGGGGTATGTAGCATGTAAGGAAGCTTTACAAAGCACGAAAGTTTGGGTCCCCATTGACTTCCATTATGTTCAGAGTTCGGCGCGAACACCCGAACATCGCGGCGATGTTCGGCGAACGTTCGCGAACCCGAACATCTAGGTGTTTGCCCAACACTACTGAGGAGACACAGTGCTGCCAGTGACAAGATGGAGTACTGATCCTGTACAGGAAATGGGCTGCTCTCCCGTGATCTCTGTCCCTCATGTGTGTGTCATCATCATCTTCCCTCTCTTCATCCTGCACACATCTTCCTGTGGAGCCAGGACACTGCAGAGTACAGCCTGCAGACTTACACCAATCAATGCTTGCGATCAACATCAATTTTATCTGGATGGAGATGTCATTATTGGTCTGCCACTCCATATGTCTTCTAAAGAAATATACAGACCAATTTTTCAGTCAAGTGATTACATAAGGATTGGGTGCAACTAGTAAGTCAGGGGTTTTCAATATATTTTTCTACCAGTTGAAAAACACAGCTGTGATGTCACAGAACTATATTCCCTATGCTGAGGTTGTGTGTACAGTATATTGCCATCCCAATGTACAGTAAGAATGTCACATCCTGCCCCAATGAAAACAGCCCCATCAGCTCTACAGGAACTCAGAGGTGAGGGTCGTATGAAGGTCACTATCTCTACTCTGTGTTAATCCATTGCCAATCTTTATGCTGACATGCTGGTGCCCTGGCTGCAGAAGATGGAGACATACACCTGGAACACGCATGCAGGCAGCTGAACAACATGGCATTGGTGCAAGCAAGCAAATTCACAAAAACTTGTCAAATGTAATTTGTGCAGACAGAACACCTTAACCCCCTGGAGCGTTACACCGCTCAGGAGTTTTTGCCAGTTTGTGGCCCCCAGTATAATTATTATGATCAAATGGCTTTAAAACCTTTAGCTAGCACTAGGCTAGCTAGTACAAGTGTCTGGCACCCCCGATCCCCACCGCTCCCCAGTTCATACATTACTCAGCCTGGATCCAGCGATCGGCGCATCCTCCCTGCACAGCTCTGGTCTTCACTATGGGGAGGATCGCACATGATGTCATGACATTGCCGACATCATGACATCATGCGCAAACCCGATACTCCCTATAGAAAGACCGAAGCTGTGCAGGGAGGCTGCGCGATCGCTGGATCCAGGGGGGGGGGGGTAATGTATAAACGGGGGGATCGGGGGGGGGGATCACAGTCAATTGGGGGGAACTGGACACTTGTACTAGCTAGCCTAGTGCCAGCTAAAGGTTTTAACCTCTTGACGACCAGCTAACGCCGATTGGCGTAAACTGGTCGTCTGCGGGTTACCATGGAAACAGCCGCTCGATCGAGCGGCCTTTCCATGTCAGTTCACGGAGGGTGTCACCGTGAACAGCCGGAGAGCCGCCGATAGCGGCTCGCCGGCAAAATGTAAACAGGCGGGGAAGAAATCCCCGCTGTTTACATGATACGGCGCTGCTACGCAGCAGCGCCGTAAGTCAGATCGGCGATCCCCGGCCTCTGATTGGCCGGGGATCGCCGGCATATGATAGGCTGAAGCCTATCCCACAATGCGCAGGATGGATATCCGTCCTGCGCAGACCAGGAAGGGAGAGGGAGGTAAGGGAAGGGAGGGAGCGCACAAAACGCTGCGGAGGGGGGCTTTGAGGAGCCCCCCCGCTACCCACTAATGGCCGGCGGCGATCAGACCCCCCCAGTAGGACATCCCCCTAGTGGGGAAAAAAGGGGGGTAGTCTGATCGCCCTGCTGCACTGCTGATCGGTGCTGCGGGCTGTAGAGCCCACGCAGCACCGATCAGTGAAAATTCCCCTGGTCGGCAAGTGGTTAAAGCCATTGGATCACATTTGTTATGCATGGGGGACTCCTGGGGTCAGCAAGTGGTATGCCCGACACAGTGACGGGCATACCGCTAAGGAGGTTAATGTAAGCCCGAGATGTGGAGAACAAGATAGCTTTTACCTATTTAAAGATCCTTAGGCTCTAGTTATTCTTAGTATAGTAATAGGGCCTTTCCTAGACTTTTTGCTGCCTGAGGCAAACTTGTGAGGTTGCACCCCCCACCCCACCCCTCTGATTTAGAATGATTGCACAGCACCCAACAATTTACTCTGCTTCATTTAGCTCCATTCATTCTCAGTCAGGATGGCAGTGCCACCTCCTACCTTCTGCTGTGCAGGTCAAATGACACATTGCTGCTCTCCTGCCTCCCCCCCTCCTCACTCACAGCCAGACTCCTCACACTGCTGCTCTCCTGCCATCCCCTATCCTTACTCACCGTCAGACTCCTCGCACAGCACAACAAGCTGCTTTTCCCCAATAATGACCTCTTCACCTCGCTCTCCTCTCGCTCCTCCTCCTACTCTGACTGCATGCTGTTAGTATAAACACACAGTACAAACATGCTGCCTCTGTAATCGCTGCGCCTGATGCAAGTGTTTCACCTTGCTTCATGAGAGAACCAGCCCAATATAGCAAGAGGTGCGGAGTTTGTGGCGGTAGGTGCAAGGAGATCATCAAGATAGCTAGAGTATATTGGCATGGGACATTTCTGAGGATATTGGCGTGGGAACATTTTTTTAAGGTAAGTCTTCATAGTTAATTTAGAACATTAAAATACTTTACTCTTGGTTGCATTTTTATTTCTTTTTAACTCCTTTGTGAAAATAGGTAAGGGGTACAACATACCCCTATATTCTTTTCACTTGGGGAGGGGGCTGGCATCTGGAAGTTCCCTTCTTAAAGGGGACTCACAGATGTTGTCAAGAAATTAGACAAGGGTTCTGGGGAGACGAGGAGTCTTGGCCATCCCTCTCCTCCAGAGCCCCCCCCCCTCACGCGGGCTGGTATAGCTCAGGATGCAAAACCTCACGCAGCTGGGGCTCCGCATTATGGCTATCCCAGCCTGCACGGGAAGAACAAAACAATTTAATGGTCCAAAAACAGGTAAAGTTTCCATATAGTGGCTGTATAGCGATTACTGGCCAAAGCGTTGCCAAATTTTCCACACGGTTTCCATGTAGTCAGTACACACTGCATAACGACCAAATGGAAACTCCATTATAAAATTCACTACTCTTTCTTTTGGTATATGTATATATTTTGGAATATGTACATTTACACTACCAATGTACCCCATGCAAGTATAAACTTTAAAATCAATTTTCTCCAAAACTACAGGGTCTTTTAAAATGTTTTTGCCCCTCTTGTTCCCACTGAGGACCGTGGTGTTAAACCCGCCTAGTGACCAGGCCATTTTTTACTAACTAGGCCACTGCAGCTTTAACCTCCCTGGCGGTAAGCCCGAGCCGAGCTCGGGCTATGCCGCGGAGGAGGAGATCTCAGCCCCTGGTGGAGCAATTTTCAACCTGTAAAGTGCTGTACGCGCAGCTAGCACTTTGCTAGCCGCACGTACAGCTTGATCGCCGCCGCTCTGCGGCAATCGCCTGCACGCAGCGGCGCAAGAGGGCCCCCCCCCACCAGAGCCCTGCGCTGCCCAGACCAATGAGTTCCGGGCAGCGCTATGGGCTGGATCGGAGACGTCTGACGTCAGGACGTCGGCTGACGTCCATGATGTCATTCGGATCGTCGCCATGGCGACAGGAGAAGCCAAACAGGGGAGCGTGTTATATACGCGTTCCCCTGTTTGCTATTGTTGCCGGCGACGATCGAACTAGAGGGACACATGCGCCCTCTAGTGGAGTTTCATGTAGCTACCACTCTGGTAGCTTTACATGAAACATAAAAAAAAATTAAAAAAAAATTGGATTTCTGCAATTTTTGCAGAAAAAATTAACCGCCAAGGAGGTTAAGGCCTCGCTGCAGTTGTGCAAAACTCAGCATACAAGTGATACCCCCCCCCCCCCTCTCCTCACCTACATAGCTCTCTGTTGGTGGCGGGCTCTCATCCCTGCTGGCATGTTTGTTTATTTTTATACAAATATTTATTTGATTTATTTTTAAATACATTTTGATATTTTTTTATTTAATACTATCCCTGCCCTCCCTGCTCCACATTTATTCAGTAAAGTAGATTGCATTTGATAACACTTCATACCATTGTGCAATTGCGTAATTTATTACCTTGATGATATGGTTGTATAACCTTAGAAGCAGGATAAGCTAGATGTGGCTGAGCTTTATTGAATGGTTAGCTCAGCAACCACAATCTGCTTGCTATTGAGAGCACTAGCAGCTTTTGCTGTAGAGATATTTGAGTGAGAAGGTTAGGCACTCACCAGGTAAGTAGTTAAAGAAAACTTGTAATAAAGAAAAGCTCCCTGGGCGGTCCTTACCTCTGGTGGGGGAAGCCTCCGGATCATATCGAGGATTCCCCCATCCTCCTGTGTACCACGGCGGCGGCGAAAAAGCTCCGGGAACAGCAGGGATGTAAATATTTACCTTCTCGGCTCCAGCGCTGGCGCAGTATCGGCACTCCGCTCGGAGAAAGGCGTAAATAGACGATTGCTGACGGGCCGCTCTACTGCGCAGACGCAAGTCTCATGCATCTGCATAGTAGAGCGGACCGGACAGAGATCGGCTATTCCACCTATCTCCATGCTGAGAGCTGCAACAGTGCCACCGCTGGAGCCCGGGAAGGTAAATATGGCAAGCCTTGTCAGGCTTGTCGATACAGGATTGCGGGATGCTTCGGGGGAGCCAGCGCTGGACTGCCTGTAGCTACAGGGCAGGGGGAAGCCTCATTGGGACCCTGGGGCTTCCCCCTCCCGAGGTGAGTACCCCCAGGGGAATTTTTTTTTTGTTATAGAGTCTCTTTAAGGTTAGGTACCACTAAGGGGAAGGTTACTGTTAGGTCGGGCTAGTAAAAAAGGGCGCATAGGGATAGTGGACAAAAAGGGCGCCGCCATAGACTGCAATGCAAAATATCGGCTATTCGGCGCCCGGCAGGAAAAAAGGGCGCCCGAAAAATAGCGGTTACAGGGATCGTGTTAACAATAGTTTTCGTTTACAAAATAAGGTTTATAACAAATATCGTTTACAAGTTCGTTTTGAGTTTGTCTTATACTTATTTTTTCGTTTTTAAATTTCGCTTATATCAGTTTTAACTTATTTTTTAGTTTTAAAATTTTGCTTACAAAAGTATAACAACTAAATTTTCGTTTATACTTCTTTGATCATTTAAAAATTTGTTTTCATATGTATAATGCTTAAATACCGTTTTCAACCTTATTGTATTAGAAATACATCGCTTTTGGTGTTAACTTTGTTTTTACACTTATAATGCGTTGATTATAGTTACTAAAATATTGCTTTTAATATTACTGTTATTTTAAGTTTTCTAATGCGTACGTGATTGTAAGGCTATCTATTTTATTGTATATATATAAAATCGGATGTATGTATGTATGTGTGTGTGTGTATGTGCCGCGATCACGCGAAAACGGCTTGACCGATTTGAACGAAACTTGGTATGCAGATCCCTTACTACCTGGGATGATATGTTCTGGGGGTCTCGCCCCCCCCCTGTACACCTGGGCGGAGCTACAAACAGCAAATCAGATTTCACCCATTCAAGTCAATGGAAAAAATGGAAAAGGCTGCCATTCTCGCAGTATTCAAACCAGAGTCCCCACACTTGGCACAGTTGGTCACTTGGTGACCGAGGTTACAAATCCAGGAAAAGTGGGCAGAGCATAAAACAGCCAATCAAATTTCAGCCATTCATTTTAAATGTAAAAATGTAAACTGCAGCCATTCTTAGACTGTTAATCGCAGGGGTCTCAAATTTGACACAGTTGGTCACTGGGTGAATGTGATTAAGATTCAAGAAAATGGGTGGAGCCTACAACAGCCAATCAAAATTCACATGTTAATTTTCAAGGGGAATATTTAAACTGCTGCTATTCTTACACTTTTAATGGCAGAGGCTTCAAACTTGCTACAGTCGGCCATTGGGTGACTGGGGTCCAAATTCACTAAAGGGGCGGGGCCACATACAGCCAATCAGATTTCTTTGGTGGATAAACTGCTTCCATTCACACATTTTTGATGCCAGGAACCTGACAGCTCACAAACTTAGTCATTGAGTGACTGTGTGTCAAGGTTACAAAAAGTGGGCGGAGCCAAAACAACTTTTACTGGGAAAATATAAACTGCAGCCATTCTTACAACGTTAATGGCAGGGTTCTCAAACTTTGCACAGTTGGTCATTGGGTGACAGATTAAGATTTTGGAAGGTGGGTGGAGCCTACAACAGCCAATAAAAATTCACCTAATGGTTTTCAAAGGGAATATTTCATCTGCTACCATTCTCTTATACTGGTAATAGCAGATGCCTCAAACCTGGTACAGTTGGTCACTGGGTGACTAGGGTCCAAATTCAGGAAGGGGGCGGAGCCACAAACAGCCAGATTTGTTTATTTTTCAATGGGAATATACAAAGTATTGATACCAAGGACCCCGAAGCTGATAAACTTGATAATTGAGTGACTGTATGTCAAGGTTAGAAAAAGTGGGCGGTGCCAACAACTTCATTTTTTACATTGCAGGGTTCCCAACCTTTACACAATTGGCCACTGGGTGACTGGGATGAATATTCAGAAATGTGGGTGGAGCCAAAAACAGCCAATCAAAATGTACCTATTGATTTTCAAGGGGAATATTTACATTGCTACCATTCTTACACTGTTAGTGGCAGAGGCCTCAAACCTGATACAGTCAGTCATTGGGTGACTGGGGTCCAAATTCACTAAAGGGGTGGAGCCACAAACAGCCAATCAGATTTGTTAGATTGATTTCAGCCATTCTGTTATTGGCAGGGTTCTCAAACTTGACACAGTTGGCCACTGGGTGACTGGGACTAATATTCAGAAAAGTGGGTGGAGCCTAAAGCAGCCAATCAAAATTCACCTTTTGATTTTCAAGGGGAATATTTGCATTGCTGCCATTCGTGCACTCTTAATGGCAGAGGCCTACCATGTGCTACAGTCAGTCACTGGGAGACTGGGGTTTAAATTCTGAAGGGAGCGGGGCAAAAACAGCCAATCAGATTTGTTTAATTTCAATCGTTAAATGCAACTTATTGATGCCAAAGACCCCAAAGCTCATAAACTTGGTCATTAAGTGACTGTATGTCAAGATTATAAATAGTGGGTGGAGCCAAAAACAACTAACTTACATTAAATGTAAACTGCAGCTTTTCTTACACTGTTAATGGCAGGGTTTTCAAACTTCACACAGTTGGTCACTGGGTGACTAGGATTTATATTCGGAAAAGTAGGTGGAGCCTACAAGAGCCAATCAAAATTCACCTATTGATTTTCAAGGGGAATATTGAAACTGCAGCCATTCTCACACTGTTAATAGCAGAGGCCTCAAACCTGCTACAGTCGGTCGTTAAGTGTTTGGGGTTCAAATTCAGTAAAGGGGCGGAGCCAAAAACAGCCAGATTTCTTTGCTGGATAAACTGCTTCCATTAGCACAATTTTGATGCCAGGAACCCAAAAGCTCACAAACTTGCTCATTGAGTAGTGACTGTGTGTCAAGGTTACAAAAAGTGGATGGAGTTAAAAACATATTTTTCTGGGAAATTGTAAACTGCAGCCCTTCTTCACTGTTAATTCTCAAACTCAGCATAGCTGGTTACTGGGTGACTGGGATTATTATTCAGAAAAGTGGGTGGAGCCTAAAATGCCAATCAAAAATCACATGTCACTTTTCAGGGAGAATATTAAAATTGCTGCCATTCTTGCACTGTCAATGACCCATGCCTCAAACCTGGTACAGTCGGTCATTGGGTCACTGAGGTTCAAATTCAGAAAAGGGGACAGAGCCACAAACAGTGAATCAGATTTGAAATTATTGACGCCAAGGACCCCAAAACTCACAAACTTGGGCATTGAGTAATGGCTTTGTGTCCAGGTTACAAAAAGTGGGCGGAGCCAAAAACAAATTTCACTGGGAAAGTGTAAACTGCAGCCCTTCTTACACTGCTTATTTCAGGGTTCCCAATCTTTGCCCAGATGGTCACTGAGTGACAGAGATTAATATTCAGGCAAGTGGGTGAAGCCTATAATGGCCAATCAAAATTCACCTGTTGATTTTCAAGTGGAATATTTAAATTGCTGCCATTTTTACACTGTTAATAGCAGATGCCTCAAACCTGCTACAGTTGGTCATTGGGTGACTGGGGTTAAAATGCTGGAGAGGGGTGGAACCACAAACAGCCTATCTGATTTGTTTAATTTCTATGGGAATATACAAATTATTGATGCCAAGGACAAGGACCCCAAAGCTCAGAAACTTGGTCATTGAGTGTTTGTGTGTTAGGGTTAGAAAGTGGGTGGAGCCAACACCAGTCAAATACATACCCGGGAAACGCCGGGTCATCAGTGGGTGAAGACAAATACAAATTTCACTGGGAAAATGTAAACTGCAGCCATTCTGTTAATGGCAGGGTTTTTAAACTTTGCACAGTTGGTCACAGGGTGACTGGTATTAATATTCAGAAAAGTGGGTGGAGCCTACAAAAGTGAATCAAACTTCACCTGTTGCTTTTCAAGGGGAATATTTAATTGCTACCATTCTTGAACTGTTGATGGCGCAGGCCTCAAACCTGGTGCAGTTGGTGACTGGGGTTCAATTTCAGAAAAGGGGGTGGAGCCACACACAGCCAATCAGATTTGTTTCATTTCAATGCAGATTATTGATACCAAAGGCCGCAAAGCTCACAAACTTGGTCAGTAAGTAATTGTGTGTTAGGGTTAGAAAAAGTAGGCGGAGCCAACACCAGCCAAATAAATACACGGGCAACGCCGGGCAATCAGCTAGTTGTATATATTTATATATACTTTTCTCTATTTATAATATTAATGTATACGCGATTTTAAGGCTATTTTAAGGCTATTTATTCTATTACAAATATATAAATTATTTTATTCAAGTTATTTGTAGAGAAGATAAATTATTTTATTCATGTTATTTGTAGAGAAGAATTTTAAGGATTAAATATATTATTGTTTATATGTGTTTATAGTGTTTGTGCGGTAGGGATGGTTAGGTTTAGGCATTACCAGGGGGGTCTAGGGGTTAGGGATAGGTACAGGGAGGGTTAGGTATAGTTACAGTAGAATATATGCAACCAGGGGTGGTTAGGGTTAGGCACCACTAGGGGGGTCTTAGGGTTAGGCACCACCAGGGGGGTCTTAGGGTAAGGCACCACCAGGGGGGGGTCTTAGGGTTAGACACCACCAGGAGGGGTCTTAGGGTTTGGCACCACCAGGGGGGGGTCTTAGGGTTAGGCACCACCAGGGGAGTCTAGGGGTTAGGGGTAGGTACAGGGAGGGCTCTGTGTGAGAGTAAGGTTAAGTATAGTTACAGCATAATATATGTAATATATACAATTTATTAAATTATGTATATTTAAACAAAGAGGGGGTCTAGGGGTTAGGGATAGATCTGTGTGAGCCTACAGTTAGGTATACTTACAATAATTTACATATCTGTAAAACCTACCATTGCATTGCTATGCTTAATACAAGTGTAAATATCGTTTTTGTTATAGACGCAATTTGATGTTTTTTTCAGAATTCGTTTGTTGTTATAGACGGTATTTTGCCATTTCATTTCCGTTTATTTAACCTATTTAGCACAAAATTTTCGTTTACAACCTCTTAAACGAAAAATATGGTTTTGCATTAAAACTTACAATTTCGGCTATACCCCGCGCCCTTTTTTCCAGGCGCCCTTTTTTGATACACGCAATGTTAGGCACCACCAGTGGGAGGATTCTGTGTGAGAGTAGGGAGTAAAATATCTCTAAAGATTAGCAATATTTTACTTTACAAATGAATTAGTAAAATGCAGGAAAAAGGCATTCTGCTACACCAAGGCTGGGTATAAAACTTTTCTTCAACTTTATTGGCACATCAGTAGAACATGTAAAGGCTAGCCTTTACATGTTCTACTGATGTGCCAATAAAAGTTGAAGAAAAGTTTTATACCCAGCCTTGGTGTAGCGGAATGCCTTTTTCCTGCATGTGTTCTGAGACCTGTGATTCCTGCTCCTTTGGCTAGTGCGGTGGTGGTGTGAGCGTTTCCTCATCTTTGCTACTGAATTAGTAAAATATTGGTAAATTTTAGCTGACTGTTCCATTTTGTAATACTCTAATAGTCCATCACTGAAGCACTATGTTGCTGCTGTGGTTTTACACAAGATCATCTCTAAGTACCATAGACATCTGCCCAATATGACTCTGGGTTATCTAATGTATGATTCTTGTGGAGACCACATAAAGTCTTCTCGTGATGCTCTGAACATTTTATCTGGACAGAAAATGGAGGCTCCTAATTATTCATGCACAGAACTTGGAGAAGTGGCTGCTTTCATTACAGATAACATTTTGTCAGATCAACTCCTGGGCTTGTATGGCTACACAAAGGTGAGTCTGAAAAGCTGCTCAATGAGTTATGGCTATGCAGGGAATGGAGTATACACAAGACAAAACAGTCAAGAACAATTTCTGGGTATTTACAACATTCCTAATGTTATTCTGCACAGTGCTGGGCGTAATGGAAAAAAACTACGCTTACGGATCATTACGCGTAATTTTACGCTATTACGCATTACGGAATTACGCTTACGGCATAGACATTTATTTACGTTCATGTCTGTAATTACGCATAGCCCTTACGCAATTACACGTAAGAATACCGTAATGCAGGTTATTACGTTATTGCCTTACGCGTAATTTCCTACTAGCAATTAATGCGTAAGGCCATGCTGCCAAGCGGAAAAGTTGACGCATGGATCAATGTTAGGTAGCCGCCGACTTTAAGGGTTAATAGAAAAGCCCCCTTAATTGCTAAGAGCCTCAAATTTGGAGAATATATTAAGGAGATCAGAAGGAATAAGAGGACATTTTTTTTTTCAAAAAGACCTTATAGTTTTTGAGAAAATCGATGTTAAAGTTTCAAAGGAAAAATATATACATTTAAAAACCCGCCGACTTTAACGGTTAATAGCAAAGCCTGCTTAAAATTTAGGAACACCAAATTCCCAGGGTATATTAAGGGGATCAGTGGGAATAAGAGGAAAACATTTTTTTTTCAAAAAGACCTTATAGTTTTTGAGAAAATCGATTTTTAAGTTTCAAGGGCAAAAATGTCTTTTAAATGCGAAAAATGTCAGTTTTTTTTGCACAGGTAACAATAGTGTTTTATTTTCATAGATTCCCCCAAGTGGGAAGAGTTTTACTTACTTTGTTCTGAGTGTGGGAAATATAAAAAAAAAACGACGTGGGGTCCCCCTCCCAGACCTCTTTAACCCCTTGTCCCCCATGCAGGCTGGGATAGCCAGAATGCGGAGCACCGGCCACGTGGGGCTCCGCACCCTGACTATACCAGCCCGCATGGTCCATGGATTGGGGGGTCTCGGAAGGGGAGGGGCAGCCAAGCTTTCCCCTCCCCCTCCGAGCCCTTGTCCAATCCAAGGACAAGGGGCTCTTCTCCACCTCCGATGGGCGGTGGAGGTGGAGGCCGCAATTTCCTGGGGGGGGGGGGGGGGGGTTCATGGTGGGATCTGGGAGTCCCCTTTAAAAGGGGTCCCCCAGATGCCCACCCCCCCCCCCCCTCCCAGGAGAAATGAATATAGGAGTACTTGTACCCCTTACCCATTTCCTTTAAGAGTTAAAAGTAAATAAACACACAAACACTTAGAAAAAGTATTTTATTGAACAAAAAACATAACCACGAAAAAAGTCCTTTAATATTCTTAATTAACCATTAATACTTACCTGTCCCTTTAAAAGCCAGTTCCCACGCAATATCCTCGGAAATATACTAATCAGTTACAATGTAACAAAGTTGTTACAATGTAACAACTTTGTTACTTTGTAACTCCACCGCACCCGACGTCACTCGCCGCTCACCCGCCGGCCGCCGCATACACTTACGCTAAGTCCCCGCCGGCTCCCACCGTCCACTCCGCCCACACCTGTCACCCATATACATGCTGGCACCCATGGGTGCCAGCATGTATATAGGTGACATGTGGGAGAGGCGGGGAGGGCAGCAGGAGCCGGCGGGACTTAGCGTCCTGCACACCCGACAAAGCTCTGAGCTATATAGCTCAGAGCTCTCTAAAGCATCTTTGTATTTGGGCTCCAAGGAGCCCCATTGGTCCTTAGCAGACCAATGGGGTTCCTTCAAATCAGAAGGAACCCCATTGGTCTGCTAAGGACCAATGGGGCTTCTTGGAGCCCAAATACAAAGATGCTTTAGAGAGCTCTGAGCTATATAGCTCAGAGCTCTGTGTTCCGTGCAGGACGCTAAGTCCCGCCGGCTCTCGCTGCCCTCCCCGCCTCTCCCACATGTCACCTATATACATGCTGGCAACAATGGGTGCCAGCAGGTATATGGGTGACAGGTGTGGGCGGAGTGGACGGCGGGAGCCGGCGGGGACTTATGTATGCGGCGGCCGGCGGGTGAGCGGCGATTGACGTCGGGTGCGGTGGAGTTACAAAGTAACAAAGTTGTTACATTGTAACAACTTTGTTACATTGTAACTGATTAGTATATTTCCGAGGATATTGCGTGGGAACTGGCTTTTAAAGGGACAGGTAAGTATTAATGGTTAATTAAGAATATTAAAGGACTTTTTTCGTGGTTACGTTTTTTGTTCAATTAAAATACTTTTTCTAAGTGTTTGTGTGTTTATTTACTTTTAACTCTTAAAGGAAATGGGTAAGGGGTACAAGTACCCCTATACTCATTTCTCCTGGGAGGGGGGGTGGGCATCTGGGGGACCCCTTTTTAAAGGGGACTCCCAGATGCCACCATGAACCCCCCCCCCCAGGAAATCGCGGCCTCCACCTACACCGCCCATCGGAGGTGGAGAAGAGCCCCTTGTCCTTGGATTGGACAAGGGCTCGGAGGGGGAGGGGAAAGCTTGGCTGCCCCTCCCCTTCCGAGACCCCCCAATCCATGGACCATGCAGGCTGGTATAGTCAGAGTGCGGAGCCCCACGCGGCCGGTGCTCCGCATTCTGGCTATCCCAGCCTGCATGGGGGACAAGGGGTTAAAGAGGTCTGGGAGGGGGGACTCCACGTCGTTTTTTTTTTATATTTCCCACACTCAGAACGAAGTAAGTAAAACTCTTCCCACTTGGGGGAATCTATGAAAATAAAACACTATTGTTACCTGTGCAAAAAAAACTGACATTTTCCGCATTTAAAAGACATTTTTGCCCTTGAAAATTAAAAATTGATTTTCTCAAAAACTATAAGGTCTTTTTGAAAAAAAAAATGTTTCCTCTTATTCCCACTGATCCCCTTAATATACCCTGGGAATTTGGTGTTCCTAAATTTTAAGCAGGCTTTGCTATTAACCGTTAAAGTCGGCGGGTTTTTAAATGTATATAGTTTTCCTTTGAAACTTTAACATCGATTTTCTCAAAAACGATAAGGTCTTTTTGAAAAAACAAAATGTCCTCTTATTCCTTCTGATCTCCTTAATATATTCTCCAAATTTGAGGCTCTTAGCACTTAAGGGGGCTTTGCTACTAACCCTTAAAGTCGGCGGCTTTTTTATATTATACGGGAGCGTAATATTACGCAATTACGGCAGACTGTGTAATTTCAATAGGAGTTTACTGTCTTACGCGTAATTTGTTACACGTAATAACGTAACCTACGGTCTACGCGTAATTAATTACGCGTAATACCGTAACCTTACACGTAACGCTTACGGTGCATTTGTAGTGAATTACGATGCCTAATTACGCTAATGCGTAATTTCGGCCCAGCACTGATTCTGCACTTGTTTCCAGATTTGATTACATCTTGAGGACTATTCCTCTAACTCAGGAATATTGAAAATACCAGAAAGTGCATTAAACTTAGGGTTGGAACCATAAATGTTCTAAAAGGGAGACATTTTAGTAGAACTATTAATCTGATTGTTCATAGCAAACTCAGCAAAGGGCAAAAACTGAACCCAATCTTCTTGACAATCTGAAACAAAACATCTCAAATATTGTTCCAAATACTGATTCATTCTTTCAGTCTGTCCATTGGACTCAGGATGAAAACCAGAGGAAAAAGACAGAGAAACTCCCAATTTGGCACACAAAGCACGCCAGAACTGAGAAACAAATTGCACCCCCCTCAGATACAATGTTTTCAGGAATATCATGGATTTTAAAGATATTCTAAAAAAAAATCTGGGCTAATTCCTTAGCCAATGGAAGTTTAGGAAGAGATACAAAATGAGTCATCTTACTAAACCTTTCCACCACCCAAATTACAGTTTTACCCTGGGAAACTGGAAGATTAACCAAAAAATCCATGGATATGTGTGACCAGGGTTTTTTTAGGAATGGGTAAGGGTAACTGGGTACCTTGAGGTGTAACACATTCAACCTTACTTCGGACACAAACAGAACATGATTTAACAAAAGTACCAACATCTTTACTGAGAGAGGGTCATCAAACATCCCTTCTGAGAAGCTCAATAGTCTTTTTAACCCCAGGATGACCTGCAGATTTATCCTCATGAAATTGTTTAAAGACTATCTCTCGAAGGTCACAAGGAATAAACAACTTCCCAGGTGGTTTATTCTGAGGTGCCTGGTCTTGTATTTTGAGCAACTGGTTGGAAAGGTCAGGAGACAATTTACAAGTGTAGATAATGCATTTCTTAGGAATTATGGATACAGGATCCATGTTAACATTTGCCTTTTCAAAACATCTCGACAGGGCATGCGGCCTTGATGTTTTTTGAATCAGGCTTATAAGTGATATAAAAATTGAACCTGGAGAAGATCAATGTCCAACGGGCTTGTCGAGAATGAAATCACTTGGCATTTTCAATGTATTCAAGGTTCTCATGATCAGTATAAATTGTCACAGGATTCTCTACTCCTTCCAACCAATTTCTCCATTCTTCTAGAGCCAATTTAATGGCTAATAACTCTCTGTTCCCAATGTCATAATTTCTCTCTGCGGGAGAACATTTCGAAGAGAATATTGCACAGGGGTGTAATTGCTCGGGAGTACCAGAAAGATGAGACAGGACTGCTCCAACTCCTACTTCAGATGCATCTACCTCAACAATGATAGTCTTTTGGATATCCGGATGAACCAAAACTGGGGCAGAACAGAAGGCCTGTTTTAACCCCCCAAAAGCTGTAACAGCCTTAGAGCTCCAATTGGAAGGATCTGCCCCTTTTTTGTGAGATCTGTCAGAGGAGTGACTTTAGCAGAAAAATTACAAATGAATTTCCTGCAAAAATTTGCAAAGCCCAAAAACCTTTGCAAAGCTTTATGACTGTTAGGCTAAGGCCATTTTAATAAGGCTTTGAGCTTTTTCTGATCCATGGTCAGACCGGTATCAGATATCACATAACCCAGAAATGTGACTTGTTTTACCTCACAGATACATTTTTCTAACTTAGCATACAATCGATTTTCTCTTAAAGAGAACCTGAGGTGGGTTCTGAGAATGCTAATAGCACTCAGAGGTTGGGTCTGCCTATCCTGCCCAGCCTCTGTTGCTATACCGAACCCCCCACAGTCCCCCCTGCACTCAGCTTGACCCCCATTAATCATCAGCCATGCTGTCAACACGCAGCGTGTCGCAGCTGGCTGTTTGCCTTTTCATCTGTCACCTCCGGCGCTCCCACACCTCCTCCATAGCTCTGGTCCCCACCTGCATTCCCTACCTCCAATCAGTGGGGAGGGAATGGACGCGGGTGGGGACCGGCGCTATGGGGGAGCGCCAGGAGTGACAGATGAAAAGGTAAACAGCCGGCTGCGACACGCTGCATGTCAACAACATGGCTGATGATTAATGGGGGTCAAGCTGAGCACAGAGGGGCCTGTGGGGGGATCGGTATAGCAACAGAGGCTGGGCAGGATAGGCAGACCCAGCCTCTGTGTGCTATTAGCGTTCTCAGAACCCACCTCGGGTTCTCTTTAACTTGGTTAATACTTTTCTCACATGATCACAATGTTCAGACAAAGAAGAAGAAAATATATCATCAAGATAAATAACCATAAATGTTCCAAGGAACTCACAAAATATATCATTAACAAAGTGTTGGAACACTGCAGCGGCATTACATAGCCCGAAGGGCATGACCGAATACTCATTGTGACCATCTTTAGTATTAAATGCGTTTTTTTACTCATCATTCTCTCTGATGCGAATAAGGTTATAAGCACCTCTAAGGTCCAGCTCTGAAAAGACCTTAGCACCAACCACCTGTGAAAACAAATCATCAATCAACGGTAGTGGATAATGATTTTTTACAGTAACCTTATTCAACCCCCTGTAATCAATACAAGGTCTTAGACCACCATCTTTTTTCTCCACAAAAAAAAGAACCCTGCACCAGGTGGTGAGAAAGAGGTCCTGATGAACCCCTTTTGTAGCTTTTCCAGGATATACTCCCTCATGGCCTTCTCTTCTGGCCTGATCAGATTGTAAAGACAACCACAAGAAGGCATACTGCCAGACAGAAGATCAATAGCACAATTGTAAGGCCTATGAGGGGGTAACTCATCTGCTGCTTTTGAAGAAAACACATCTGCAAATTCTTGAAAAACATGAGGTAATTTCTGTTCAATGAGTTTAGTATAACTTAACACACAAATCATTACATTGAGCAGACCAACTAGTCAGCTGACCAGACTGCCAATCGAACACTGAGTTATGCCTTTTCAACCATGGTAACCCAAGAACAACAGGATATGAAGGCAATTTCAAACAATAGAATCTCATGCTTTCAAAATGTAGAGCCCCTACTTGTAGGGCAACCTCAGAAGTTAACATTAACCATTGCTGTAACACAGAGTCATCGACAGCAGTATTGTGTATCGATTCAGACACAGTAGTTGTCTGAATGGATAACCTCTCGGCTAAAGAAATATCCATAAAATTGCCCACAGCGCCACAATCAACTAAGGCCTGGCAACTGTACACAATTTCTCCTTTAACAATAGATACAGGCAACATGATGCGATTGTTTTCTGGAGTGATACACTGAGTGCTGTACTGAGTTCTTTACACCCCAGTTAAGCGTTGTAGTTTTCCGACCTCTTTGTCTTATTGGGACATGATTAAACTATGTGTCCTGATTCCCCACAATAGAAACATAGTCCTTCTTAAAGGGGACTCCACTCCCAGATGCCACCATGACCCCCCCCCCCCCAGGGAGTCGGCGACCCCCACCTCCTCCTGGGGCACCGGAAGTAGGGAAGAGCCCCTTGTCCATGGATTGGACTAGGACTCTGGGGTGGGGGCGCCCCTCTCCCCCAGAGCTCTCTCCTTACAATGGGCTTCATTCCCTACCCTATCCCAACAGCCGAGTGTCTGCTGTACAGCACTGCAGGAGATCACAGCGCTGTACAAAGGTAAAAAAAGGGGAATTACTTTCCTTTTTGGCGGAAACGGCCTGCTAGCCATGATCAGTTTAGGTTCAGTAAAGGACCTTAGAAGCTCCACCCCGTCCATTTTTTAAAAATCTACAGTATGTAATGTGTATACAGAGCTCTGGACTAGTAAACATTAAAGTGTACTGCAGCAAATGCAATTTTCTTGGGTTTAAAAACCATTATTCCATTTAATTTTTAGAATAGATCTTGTATTCCATTTTGACATTTTCACTCAGGTTAATTGGCTTCCCACCTGAAATTGGCCCTAGGCTACGATGGACATAAGATTATGGTAGGGTTTAGATTGTGCACTCCACTGAGTTACAGTATTCCACAAAAAAATCAGAAGAAAGCACAGCAGAGACTGTTCTTCCTGTACCAACCCAAAAATGTTTGAATGCCACAAGAACTGTTTTCTTTAATGCTCAGAGGGTGGTGAATAAAAAAAAAAACAACAACGTGGGGTCCCCCTTACTGAGCCCTTGTCAACCATGCAGGCTGAGATAGTCAGAATTCGGAGTCCCGACCGACTGGGGCTTCGCACCCTGAGCTATACCAGCCCGCATGGTCCATGGTATGGGGGTGCTCTGGGGGAGGGGCGGCCGGTACCCCAGGAGGAGGTGGGGCTATGACTCCCTGGAGGGGTCATGGTAGCATCTGGGAGTCCCCTTTAAGAAGGGGACCCAAGATGCCTGCCCCCCTCCCAGGAGAAATGAGTATAGGGGTACAAAGTACCCCTTACCCATTTCCACAAAGGGTTAAATGAAATAAATACAAACTATTTTAATGTTCTTAATTAACCAAAAATACTTACTTGTACCTTTAAAAAAATGTTCCCACGCCAATATCCTCTATCTTGCGATTTTCTGAGGTTGTTTGAAGATTTACGCCGGCCGCCGCCACACACGCTGCTTCCAGCCACAGCTCTCAGCTATACTAAGTTATATTCCTAAGTTAAATACTTAGCTCCCGCTGTCTACCCTGCCTCCCACATCTGTCCCCTACACCCATGCTGGCTAAGGTCTTTTTGGATTTTTTTTTAAGTTGTAGTCACTGATCACCTTTATAACCCATGCAATTTTGGGGATTGTAGCATGTATGGGGGCTTTGCTATTAATGTTAAAGATAAATCAGGATCACGACCCGTGGTCACGGATTCTAATGGAAACCATGGCTAAATTCTTTCAAATCCGGGTCACAATCAAGGCTTATCTGGATTTTAGGACTACGGTGGCCGGATTTATTTAAATCTGTGATCCGAGCAACACTAACCAGTACACATGAATCATGGTATGGGAAGGGGGCTCTGGAAGAGATGGGCAGAACAGCAATCTGTCCTCTACAGCCCTTGCCCAATCCATGAACAAGAGGCTCTTCACCACATCCAATGCCTAGGAGGAGGGGGATGTAACTACCACCATGCCTGTGGGTAAAGGCTTGGTGGGGAGGATTCATAGTGGCATCTGGGGTTCCCTTTTAACAAGAGGTCCCCTGCATGCCTAACCCCTCCACAGATAAAATGGGTATAAAGGTACTGAAGTACCTCTTACCTATTTACACAACAATGAGATAAGCCCTTTATTGTTCTTAATTATTCATCAATACAGTACTTACCTTTGGATAATCCCACAACAATATCCTGGGAAATGATCAAACCCCAATATCCTCGGATACCAATGAATGATGAAGAATGGTCACCCATGTCGATGCCTATAATAAGTATGGCAAACCCCAGCAGAGCACCTTTCCATGGCTCACAATAAGTTCCTTAACAGACTAATGGAAATTCTCCCTTTAAAATATTATTGTTTCCAGATCAGCTATGATGTCCTGGAGCAATTTCCAGGCAAGAGGGATGACCTTTTCAACTCCTTCTTCAGCCTTTCTCAGTATGATAAGCTCTATTACGTGGCTGTAGCTCTGCTCATGAGACATTTTGCCTGGAACTGGGTTGGAGTCATCGTTCCAAATGATGAGAGTGGAGACACTGAGCTGAGGAAACTGACCAAAGAGCTGACCAGGCATGGAATCTGTATAGAGGTTGTTGTTCAGCTCCAAAGATTTCATCAAGATAGGGGGAAAGTGGAAAGCATAATAGCCAAGTCAACTGCCAGCATTTTTATAATCTGTGGACATTTTAATCTTGTGTTTTTTTATGTGTATTTAATGTCCAGTCTTTATAGTAAAACATTCATTTTGAACGACTCCTGGTTTTTGCATCGTCACTTCAGTACCTACTACTTTCACTTTGTTAACTGCAGTCTAAGTTTTCAACCTTTCTTTGCTGGGAAAATAATGGACAAACTAAACATAATATATCCTTCAAATGCACTTGAAAATATTTTTTGGAGTTATCATTGTACAAACATAAGAAAAACACATGATTTTATTCATTACTATTTATTTCAATTAGACCACTGTAACAGCAGCTCAAACATATTTCATCTGGCTGACACAAGGGACGTAACTTTATATTATGCCATCACTGCAGCTACTGTCCTGATCCACGCACTGCAGGACATGCTTTTATTAGCAAAGAATAAAAGAAATGCACACAGAAAACATGGGTATAGGCAACAGGTAATAACAATAATAACAATAATAATAATGATATTAATAATAGTAATTTCCATGTTGGACACAATCATTGGTAGAGGGCAAAAGCTTGTATAGTGGATTGGTTACGAGTTAAGTCCAAAGTATCTGGGTGGACATACTGTAGAATGATTAAGTATAGAGTGGTTGTCAAGGCTAGAAAGGTGAAGACTTGCCAAAACTTAGATTTGACCAGCCAAGCCTCCTCCTCTCCCAAAGAGCAATTGTCTAATTCATGGACAAAGGGCTCTTGCCCACCTCCAGTGCCCCAGAAGGAGTTGGGTTGATGATGCCCTGGTAAGGTTCATGGTGGCATCTGGGAGTCCCGTTTAAGAAGGGGAACTCCAGATGCCCACCCCCCTTTCAAGGAGAAATGAATATATGGGAACACAGTACCTCTTTGCCATTTCCACAAAGGGTTAAAGAAATAAAAATGTAACCATGAGAAAAGTCCTTTAACATTCTCAATTAACCAAGAATACTTACCTTTAAAAAAATGTCCCCACTCCAATATCCTCGGAAATGGTCCCACGCCAATATCCTCTAATGTTGCTAGCTTGACTAAATATCTCTGAGTACCCACCACCAAATACCGGCGCTCCCCGCGCAACTCTAGGGATATACAAAGTGTAGCTAGAGCCAAAGCATCTTTACATTTGGCTCCAAGGCTGTTAACAAACCAATAGGTATCATCTAGATTCCAGGTTATGGTCAAATGGAAATCGCATGAAAACGTAATTGAAACCACTCAAAGTCGACACCAGCCCATTACGAGTATCACTAATCGATATGTCTCAGATCAATACAGGGATGCAGGCTGGATTGTGTTACAGAGGAAAACGTCAGGTGTCTGTAAATGCCATGCTAATCAGGTGGCTTTTCAGTTTGGACTTAAATGCTACCAGGGATGAAGGTGTCCTGATTGGGTGTGGAAAAGAGTTCCAAATTGTAGCAGCAGCATGACAGAAGGCTCTGTCTCCAAAGGTTTTGATGTGGACTCTTGGGGTGACCTATTTATTAGATCCTTTTGATTTAAGATTGTGTGGGGTACGAAGCAGCAGCAACAATCCCTTCAGGTATCCAGGCCCCTTATTGTGGAAGTATTTGAATGTCAAAAAGCCAATCTTAAACAGAATTCACCATTTTGTCGGTGGCCAATGGATTGAGCAAAGGGTTGGTGTTATGTGGCAATGGCAGGGTTTGGCTAGTTTAAAGCCTTGCAGCAGCATTGTTTACTAACCACAGGTGGTGTAGGTCTTTGGAAGGCCTGTAGAGAACATTACAGTAGTCCAGCCTTGATGTGATGAAAGCATAAACTAGGATGGGAAGTTCAGCTGGAGGTATTAGGTGCTTTTAATTCTTGCAATGTTCCTTACGTGTAAATATAGTCTTTCCTTCCTTCCTGTATTTTTATTTACTTACTTATTTATTATCTATTCATATATAAAAAAAAAACAAAAACAAAAAAACAGCTGAAGCATTTTGTAAGAAGACTGGACTTTATGGATGATTTCCAGCAACGGGTTTCCTTTGATGAGACAGGACGAATGCTTAGCCAGCCTAAGTTAAAACTGAGACACCTGAAGATTATCGGGAAGGAGAACACCTTTATAGATGAGGATGGCAGCTACTTCTATCTGAATGAGTCTCTGCCCAAGGAGGAATGGCTCCATATTAATCATACAAGTCTGATGTGGAAAACTGGCAAAGTGAGTCACTTAAGAATATAAAATACTACAAATTGATGGCCTGAAACTGAACAAAGAGTATAAAACCAGCACATTGGCATAACTTTGACCATAGCATGACAATGTGACACAACTCTGACCATAGCATGACAAACACTGTGACACAACACTGACCATCTGGGGGTTGGGGGGGGGGGCAAAGGAAATATACAAGGGGACAAACAAAGGACACAGGAGTACAAACAAAGGACACGGGACAAACAAAGGACACAGAGTGACACTGAGGGGCACAGAGGAGGACAGGGGTGACAATAGAGGACACAAAAGGACACAAAGGGGCACAGAGGTGAACACATGGGGGACTCAGGGAGACACAAGATGTAAAAGGGGGACACAATAATTGTGGGGAAAACTTCTACTAGATACCTCTGCACCATGGATGCACCAGGTTTAGTATATATTTTTTCACCTGGATTCTGCCCTCTAGTCTAAACCAAGGTGTGTCGTATGATCAGGAGAGTCTTAGTCCAAAAAATATGGTACCTGCTGCATGTGTTGGCACCCCTAACCTGTTTTTACCATCGGTTCATTGCCTGCCAGTAGCGAGTGGGGGTCTTGCAAGGAAAGTAAAATATTGTCCTCTCCACCAATGTACCATGTCCACTGATGCTCTGCAGATACCCCCTAACATAAGGGGGTGACTGGTAATGAGGGGTGAAGGTGTATGGTGCCGGGCTAGTAAAAAAGGGCGTACAGGGATAGTGGACAAAAAGAGCGCCACCATAGACTGCAATGCAAAATATCGGCTATTTGGCGCCCGACAGGAAAAAAGGGCGCCCGAGAAATAGCGGTTACAGGGATCGTGGTAACAAAAGTTTTCGTTTACAAAATAAGGTTTATAACAAATATCATTTACAAGTTCGTTTTGAGTTTGTGTTATACTTATTTTTTCGTTTTTAAATTTCGCTTATATCAGTTTTAACTTATTTTTTAGTTTTAAAACTTCACTTACAAAAGTATAACAACTAAATTTTCGTTTACACTTCTTTGATCATTTAAAAATTTGTTTTCATATGTATAATGCTTAAATACCGTTTTCAACCTTATTGTATTAGAAATACATCGCTTTTGGTATTAACTTTGTTTTTACACTTATAATGCATTCATTATAGTTATTAACCACTTTACCCCCGCCCGTACGAATTTCTCCGTCCCTTTTTCCATCCTTTAACCCCCAGGGATGGAGAAATCCGTACTTTGCGCACTCCCGCCGCTGCCCGCGCTCTCGCTCGTAAACACGCCACCGGCCGCTAGTAAACAAGCCGCCGCCCGCTCGCCCGGAGATCAATGAACGGGAAAATCCATTCCCGTTCGTTGATCTAAGCCCCGCAATGATCCGCTGCTCTCCGATGAGCAGCGCGATCATTGTGAAAAGTAAACACTTACCCAGCCTCCAAGTACTTCCTCCAAGCTTCCGGAAGGACGCTTGGAGGTCGCATTAAAACAAAAAGTTAAAACTACACCCTACACATTTTTCACATACAAATAAATTACTTTTACACAAAAAATTAACTCATTACTTCCCAAACTCCCAATTTTTTTTTTTGTAATTAAAAAAAAAATTAAAACATGTACAATAAAAAAAATACATAAATAGTTACCTTAGGGACTGAACTTTTAAAATATTTATGTCAGGAGGGTACAACACTGTTACTTTATAAACTACGGGCTTGTAATTAGGGATGGACGCAAAACTGAAAAAAATGCACCTTTATTTCCAAATAAAATATTGGCGCCAAACATTGTGATAGGGACATAATTTAAATGGTTTTATAACCGGGACAAAGGGGCAAATACATTTCATGGGTTTTAATTACAGTAGCATGCATTATTTAAAAACTATAATGGCCGAAAACTGAAAAATAATTAATTTTTTTCCCACATTTTTCCTATTTTCCCATTAAAACACATTTAGAATAAAATAATTCTTGGCATTATTCATGTTATTTGTAGAGAAGTATTTTAAGGATTAAATATATTATTGTTTATATGTGTTTGTGTGGTGGGGATGGTTAGGTTTAGGCATTACCAGGGGGGTCTAGGGGTTAGGGATAGGTACAGGGAAGGTTAGGTATAGTTACAGTATAATATACGCAACCAGGGGTGGTTAGGGTTAGGCACCACTAGAGGGGTCTTAGGGTTAGGCACCACCAGGGGGGTGGTTAGGGTTAGGCACCACCAGGGGAGGGTCTTAGGGTTAGGCACCACCAGGGGGATCTTAGGGTGAGGCACCACCAGGGGGGTCTTAGGGTTAGGCACCACCAGGGGGGGTCTTAGGGTTAGGCACCACCAGGAGGTCTTAGGGTTAGGCACCACCAGGGGGGTCCTAGGGTTAGGCACCACCAGGGGGGTCTTAGGGTTAGGCACCACCAGGGGGGTCCTAGGGTTAGGCACCACCAGGGGGGTCTAGGGGTTAGGGATAGGTACAGGGAGGGCTCTGTGTGAGAGTAAGGTTAAGTATAGTTACAGCACAATATATGTAATATATACAATTTATTAAATTATGTATATTTAAACAAAGAGGGGGTCTAGGGGTTTGGGATAGGGAGAGATATGTGTGAGCCTACAGTTAGGTATAATTACAATAAAATATCTGTAAAACCTACCATTGCATTGCTATGCTTAAAGGAAAACTTAAGTCAAATAAAAAAAATGACATTTACTCACCTGGGGTATCCCTCAGCACCCCGAAGCTGGATGGTGCCCTCGCAGCCCCGCTCCGATCGTCCTGTCCCCGCCGGCGGCTACTTCCGGTTTGGCGACAGCCGCCGACAGGCTGGGAACGCGGCTGATTTTCCGCGTTCCCAGCCGCTGCTATCACCCTCTATGCTGCTATAGCGTATATATAGACGCTATAGCAGCATAGAGGGTGATAGCAGCGGCTGGGAACGCGGAAAATCAGCCGCGTTCCCAGCCTGTCGGCGGCTTAGCCGCCGGCGGGGACAGGACGATCGGAGCGGGGCTGCGAGGGCACCATCCAGCTTCGGGGTGCTGAGGGATGCCCCAGGTGAGTAAATGTCATTTTTTTTTTTTGACTTAAGTTTTCCTTTAATACAAGTGTAAATATCGTTTTTGTTATAGACGCAATTTGACTTTTTTTCAAAATTCGTTTGTTGTTATGGACAGTATTTTGCCATTTCATTTCCATTTATTTAAGCTATTTAGCACTAAATTTTCATCTACAACCTCTTAAACGAAAAATATGGTTTTGCGTTAAAACTTACAATTTCGGCTACACCCCGCGCCCTTTTTTCCAGGCGCCCTTTTTTGATACACGCGTATGGTGCTATCCGATCATTCTGAGAATGGAACAGTCAGATAAGAGGAGATGCTGAGTTATCAGTCTGTACAGAATGTATTGCTTAGTTTTATTATGTAAAAAATGCAACCATTGTTTTTTTACACAAGTTTTTATGTGCTATAAAAACTTGTGTGTGAACTTAAATAAACTGCTGCAAGCTTCACATCCAGGAGAACTCTGCATTGTGCCCCTTGTACTGATGTTTTCCTATTTATATGTATGACTATCTTTCAGAAGCCGTTTTCCCGCTGCAGTGATGAATGTCCTCCTGGTTACAGAACGGTTCCTATTGGAGGAATCCACGCCTGCTGTCACGTCTGTGCTCCATGCTCTGAGGGGGAGTTCTCCAACACTACAGGTATGCTTGTGTCACTAAGACCATAACAGTCACAATTAGGGCTGGAATTGTACTGTTTACAACCCTAAGCCACTGTCACCAGCCGCCCCATTCACTATAGGTAGCCAGATGACTCCTCCTCTGCTTCCCTCCAGTATAGGTAGCCAGATGACTTAATCCCTCCTTTTCCCATCCCCCCTCCTTTCAGTATAGGTAGCCATCTCACCTTCACACCACAGCAGCCATCAGTGTCACTGATTTCTCTGCCCGTCTCCAGTGTAAAAGCTTCCTCTTCCTTTCCGTCTCCAATGCTGCCCAAGTCCATAGCCACCAGCCACAATGCAAACATGCACAGAGAGCAAGGTGGCTGCTGCACAGGCAGCTAGCACCAGATTAACACGGTTAGGCGCTCGCCTGATCTCCCTGCATTGCAGCATTTGCAAGCATGCAAATGCTGCACCAGTTTAGCCTGCTGCTTTGGTGCCCTTTCTCCTGTGGTGCCCTAGGCCATGGCCTAGGTGGCCTTGGCCTAAATCAGGCCCTGGTCACAAGATGAAGAGTCTCCCCCTTCTCATTCTTCTCCTTTTTTTCCTCCTTTTCTTTCTCTTCCTTCCTTGTATGTAAATAGCACTGACATCTGCCACACTTTACAGAGTACATAGTCATGTCAATTTATTTCTTCAGAGGAGCTCACTATCTAATCCTACCAAAGTCATAGTCTACTACTGTCCTACCATATAGCTACTGTATTTATTCATGTAGAACTGACATCTTTTGCAGCACTTTACAGGGTGTATAGGGGGGGGGGGGGAGATATGGACCCCAGGCTGACATTTTTCGGGGGGGGGGGGGGGGGGGGGCCTTAGTGCCCCAGTCCAACCCTGACTGGAACACTCTGAACATACTGGACAAGTACTTGTTGAATATGTTCTTGCATCGGTGTTCCGGTTCAAATAACAATTGGGTCCTAGGGCAAAATTTGCCTGGGGGCCCCCCAACAGACACCCCGACCAAAAATCGCCATTAGAGGCCCTTTGTTGCAGCCAAATTTCCCTCCTGGGCCCCTCAGCTGGCTGCTGACCCTCCCCCGATCACCTCCCAACTTAACAGACTCTGCAGAGTCCCTGGGGACAGTTAAGATGGAGAGAGACACCTCGGGGGCCCCTACAGGCTCTGGGGCCCTGGGACAATTGCCCATTTTTTCCTATGTTAGCTCCGGCCCTGCTTGTCTATGTATAAGTGGGGCTGCACTGCACAACCACAAGTACCACCTCCTCCTGAGCAGAAGCATGGAGCCACCCTTGCATGACTATTTCCTCCACACATGAGCAGCTCTTTGCTACTGCACAGCCTATATTTGCACCTGCACTGTACAGCCTCACTCACTCACTCACTCATTCACTCACTCACTCACTCACTCACTCAGAGTGCAGTCACGGGTCCAGGAAGAAGAAGGTCCAGGTAAGAAGAGATAGGGTGAAGGATGATCAGATCATCTAGATCTGGATCATCCAGGGACTTCAGTGAATGTGTATTGACAAAACACAGTCCAAGTAGACCAGGGGTAAATATTTATCACACTGGCTGATCCTGAAATCAGAATGGACTCTGTAGGTCCAAAAACTTACGGTAACTTTTAATGATACGGGTTAGAAAACATACTGTATATGCATGGAGGGACAAAGACAACTACAGTATATAAATAAATGAGAGTAGCTGAGCGTGCTCTGAGTGCTCTGAGTGTACTCTAACTAGAAAGTTGTGGCTGCACTTGGAGCTCACTCCTCTGCTCTCATTTTTTTATATAGTTGTCCTCGCCCTTCATGCATATATGTTTTCTAACTTGTATCATTACAAGAAGAACTGAAGCAAGAAGAATATGGAGGCTGCCATTAGGGATGCTCAAATTCGGCTTCGGGAGATATCCGGATTTTTGCTATCCGGATATCTCCCAGTAATGCTGTGCGGGCTGGGCGGGGGGGGGGTCAAGCTTACCTCTCTGACGTCTTCTTCGGTCGTCCCTCAGCGCCTCCCACGATGCGCTCCAAGCGGCGGTCACCTGATTACAAACACTTCCTCCTTCCGGGTTGAAGGAGGAAGCGTTTGTAGTCACGTGATGCGCGTGGACCGCATCGTGGGAGGCGCTGAGGGACAAGCGAAGAAGACGTCAGAGAGGTAAGCTTGACCCCCCCGCCCAGCCCGCACAGCATTACTGGGAGATATCCGGATAGCAAAAATCCGGATATCTCCCGAAGCCGAATTTGAGCATCCCTTGCTGCCATCTTTATTTCCATTTAAAGGGAAATTGAGAAGAAAAGCGTCTCAGGTTCAATACATATCTGGGGTTTCCTTAAGCCCCGTTAAGGCCGTTTGCCCCTTGACATCTCCTTGGGTGGCTCCGGTCCCCGGCAATTAAGCCCCAAAGTCTGGTCAAGTAACGATTCATCACACATATGCGACCTGACCAGATGCCTCCCCATCTTGATCCTGAGGCTGGGAGCATTCTGTGCTTGTGCAGTACATCGCGCAGGTGCAGATTTTTCCCAGGGACAGAAGCACAACAGAGGATCGAGCCTGTCCAGCCTGACAAAGTGCAACCTGACCAGGCTTTAGGGCTTAATTTCCCAGGGACCAGAGCCATGCAGGGAGATGGCAAGGGACAAGTGGCTTTAAGGGGGCTTAAAGGGATACTGTAAGGGGGTCGGAAGAAAATGAGTTGAACTTACCCGTGGCTTCTAATGGTCTACCACAGACATCCTGTACCCGCGCAGCTGCTTACCGATGCTCCGGCCCCGCCTCCGGTTCACTTCTGGAATTTCAGACTTTAAAGTCGAAAAACCACTGCGCCTGCGTTGCCGTGTCCTCGCTCCCGCTGATGTCACCAGGAGCATACTGTGCAGGCACAGACCATATGCTCCTGGTGACATCAGCGGAAACGAGGACACGGCAACGCAGGCACAGTGGTTTTCAGACTTTAAAGTCTGAAATTCCAGAAGTGAATTGGAGGCGGGGCCGGAGCATCCGTGAATGGCTGTATGGGCACAGGACATCTGCGCAAGACTATTAGAAGCCCCAGGTAAGTTCAACTCATTTTCCCCCGACCCCTTACAGTATCCCTTTAACCCATTCAGGTTCCGTCGTTTTCACGTGCGAAATGTTCACCTCCCATTCATTAGCCTATAACTTTATCACTACTTATCACAATGAACTGATCTAAATCTTGTTTTTTCCGCCACCAATTAGGCTTTCTTTGGGGCTTACATTTTGCTAAGAGCCACTTTACTGTAAATGCATTTTAACAGGAAGAATAAGAAAAAAATGGAAAAATTCAATATTTCTCAGTTTTCAGCCATTATAGTTTTAAAATAATACATGCCTCCATAATTAAAACTCACTTTTTGTATTTGCCCATATGTCCGGTTATTACACCGTTAAAATTATGTCCCTATCACAATGTATGGCGACAATATTTTATTTGGAAATAAAGGTGCATTTTTTCCGTTTTGCATCTATCACTATTTACAAGTTTAAAATAAAAAAAATAGAAATATTTCATCTTTACATTGATATTTAAAAAGTTTAGACCCTTAGGTAAATATTTACATGTTTTTTTTTTTTTTATTGTAATGTTTTTTTTTTTTTTTTTTTATAGTAAACATGTTATTTGGGTAGTTTGGGAGGGTGGGGGGTAAACAATAGATTTATAATGTAAATGTGTGTTAATTTTAATTTTTTTTTACAGGTGTAGTATTACTTTTTGGCCACAAGATGGCGGCCATGAGTTTGTTTACATGACGTCACTCTAAGCGTAACATACGCTTACAGTGACGCATCGGGGAGGGAACGGCCAGAAAAGGCGCAGCTTTCGAGAGAAGCTGTCGCTTTTTCAGCGGGGGAGAGGAATCAATGATCGGGCACCGTAGCCCGATACATTGATTCCCTGGCTACCGAATCCGCGGCCGGGAGTGCGCGTGCACGCGCGCGATCGGCCGCGGGAGCGCGCGGTAGCGCGCATGGTTCCTGGACGTAGAAACTACGTCCAGGAACCAAAATAGGTTAAGGAAATCCTAGGTAAGTATGGTACCTGAGACACTTCCTGTCTCAGGTACACTTTAAAGGACAACTGAAGTTATAAGAACATGGATGCTGCCATATATATTTACTTCCTTTTAAACAATACTAGTTGCCTGGCAGCCCTGCTGATCCATTTAGCCCAGTAGTGTCTGAATCACACCAGAAACCAGCATGCAGCTAATCAGTCACATCTGACAATGATGTCAGAAACACCTGATCTGCTGCATGCTTGTTCAGGGTCTATGGCTAAAAGTATTAGAGGCAGATGATCAGCAGGGCAGCCAGGCAACTGGTGTTGCTTAAAAGGAAATAAATATGGCAGCCTCCACTTACCTTTCGCTTCAGTTGTCATTTAAGCAATACCAGTTGCCTGGCTGCCCTGCTGATCCTCTGTCTCTAATACATTTAGCCACAGCCCCTGAACAAGCATGCAGCAGATCAGGTGTTTCTGACATTATTGTCAGATCTAACAAGATTAGGTGCATGCTAGTTTCTGCAGTTATTTAGACACTACTGCAGCCAAATAGATCAGCAGGGCTGCCAGGCAACTGGTATTGTTTAACAGGAAATAAGACAGCCTCCATAACCCCTTCACTTCAGTTGTCCTTTAAAAGCTAAGTTTTAGGAGCTATAGGACCCCTTCAGCGTTCAATCAGTGTACAGTCAGAGTTATATAGTGAAAACTAGCCGACCCACGGCGTAGCATACGCCACATAATTATGAATGCCGGTCCTACACTTGCCGCTGAGCAGGAGGGGGTAGCGGGCTGGAAGGGGGTATTGGGCAGAGTGGCGGGGAGGGGGGGTCGGACTCCCCCCTCCCTCACCTGGGTCACCCATCTGCGCTCCCCCTCTAGCTTAAGCTCAGCAGCAGCTGCCGCTATTAGTAAGAGGCAGCGGGCGGGGATGACTCACCTCTTCCGCGTTCCAGCGTGCATTCCACTGTCGTCACTTCCTACAATGCAGCCCACTGTATTGTAAGTGGACAGCATTGCAGGAAATGACGACAGTGGAATGCACGCTGGAACGCGGAAGAGGTGAGTCATCCCCACCCGCTGCCTCTTACTAATAGCGGCAGCTGCTGCTGAACTTAAGCTAGAGGGGGAGCGCAGATGGGGGACCCAGGTGAGGGAGGGGGGAGTCTGACCCCCCCTCCCCGCCGATCTGCCCAATACCCCCTTCCTGCCCGCTACCCCCTCCTGCTCAGCGGCAAGTGTAGGACCGGCCCTGGGGGCAGGGCGATACTTCTTCTACTTACTTGGACCGGCCCCTTCTTGCTTGGCCCGGCCCTGGGGGCAGGGCGATACTTCTTCTACTTACTTGGACCAGCCCCTTCTTCTTGCTTGGACCGGCCCTGGGAGCAGGGCGCTACTTCTTCTTCTTGCTTGGACCAGCCCCTTCTTCTTGCTTGGACCGGCCCTGGGGGCAGGGCGCTACTTCTTCTTCTTGCTTGGACCAGCCCCTTCTTCTTGCTTGGACCGGCCCTGGGGGAAGGGCGCTACTTCTTCTTCTTGCTTGAAGGTTGAATCACTTACTCTATTATATATATAGATGTGTAATGAACAGAAAGAATGTGCCACAGCCCTCCAAGTTGTGATTAGTGACGGTCAATGAAATGCAAATTATTCCAACGTGATGCCGAGTTTTATATTGATGTGATGCAGCTTGAAAATAGACCAATCATGTGCTCTAGTGATGTGCACACATTTTGCATAATCATCATTTTGTATCGTAATTCGCAATTACAATGCAAAATCATAATGCATTTTACGGGTGTAAAAAAAAATCATAATTCATTTTGTTTACATTTAGGAACCATAATTTTCAGTTTTGTGTAATTTTGCAAATTTAGCGGTTTATATCAAAGCCCCCATACATGCCAAATCGTCACCACAATTGCTATGCAGGTTAGGTTTATTAACTAGCATCTTTCTGAGTTGAAAAATATTTTTCCTTTGCATTTTTTTAAACCAATTTTCTCAACAACTACAAGGTCTTTTTGAAAAAAAGTCTTGTTCCCACCCTTCTCCTTAAAGTAATACTGTAGGGGGGTCGGGGGTAAAATGAGTTGAACTTACCCGGGGCTTCTGATGCTCCCCCACAGACATCCTGTGCCCGCGCAGCCACTCCCCGATGCTCCGGCCCTGCCTCCGGTTCTCTTCTGGAACTTCCGACTTTAAAGTCGGAAAACCATTGCGCCTGCGTTGCCGTGTCCTCGCTCCCACTGATGGCACCAGGAGGGTATTGTGCATGCCCAGTATGGTCTGCACCTGTGCAGTACACTCCTAGTGACATCAGCTGGAGCGAGGACATGGCAACGCAGGCGCAGTGGTTTTCTGTCTTTAAAGTCTGAAATTCCAGAAATGAACCGGAGGCAGGGCCGGAGCATCGGTGAGTGGCTGCGTGGGCACAGGATGTCTGCGGGGGACCATTAGAAGCCCCGGGTAAGTTCAACTCATTACAGTATTCCTTTAACTTGCGTAGCAATTTTGGAGAAAGTAGCATGTATGGGGTTTAGCTATAAACTGCTAAAGTGGGCATGAAATGACACAAAAATGACACAAAATTATGAATGAATAACACAAAATCAATGGAATGTCCAAATTGTAATGGCCGGAGTTGCAAAAGTGTACACAACATTTTGCGTAACCATGATTAGCAGTTTGCTAATATTCTATTGTTGCCCCATTTGATTTAAGCTGCACCATATTTGCATGACAGTTTCCCTAATCGTTTGCATCCACTGAGAATGTGTGTATGTCTCATTGACCATCCATAGTTATATTCCACAAACAAGATATCTGCTTCTTACAGAAATGTAGACCAGCTGATTCACCATATAAGGAATCTTCCCTTGAAATTGCATTATGGGAGGAATAGATGTCATCATGTCTAGATTCTATTCACATTATATTTCTGTCTGTCATGTTTTAGACAGTAAGAAGTGCCATAAATGTCCTGATGACCAGCATCCCAATAAGGAACAAAGTAACTGTATTCTTAAGACATTTGAGTTTTTGTCTTATGAAGAGGATTTTATAGTATTTCTTTACTTGTTTATGGCAGTCATATGCTCTGGTATAACATTGTGTATAATAAAGCTCTTCATAGCCCATTGGGACTCTCCAGTAGTGAAAGCCAATAACCGGACTGTGAGCTTCATTCTCCTGACCTCCATCCTGCTGAGCTTCCTCTGTGTCTTCTTGTTCCTCGGACGTCCTGTGGATATAACCTGCATGCTGAGACAGACCTTATATGGAATATGTTTCTCCATTGCTCTGTCTGCTGTTCTGGCCAAAACAATACAAGTCTGCATCGCTTTCAAAGCTACCAAACCTGGTACATTTTGGAGGAAGTGGATGTGAGTCAAAGTATCTAATTATATAGTAGTGTTCTGCTCATCTGTCCAAGTTGTGAACTGCATCATTTGGTTGTCTACATCCCCTCCATATCAGGAGTATGACATGTTCTCTGTTCCTGGAATAATCATCATTCAGTGTAATGAGGGGTCAGTGACTGGCTTCTACTCTGTGTTGGGTTATATGGGGTTTCTGGCAGCTGTGAGTTTTCTTCTGGCTTTCATGGTGAGGACATTACCGGACAGCTTTAATGAGGCCAAGTACATCACATTCAGCATGCTGGTGTTCTGCAGTGTCTGGATTGCCATGATCCCGGCCTATCTGAGCACCAGAGGGAAATACATGGTGGCTGTGCAGATATTTGCTATACTGACCTCAAGTGCAGGGTTGTTAGGATGCATATTTTTACCAAAATGTTATGTGATTCTCCTAAACCCCACAGTCTCCACTAGAAGAGTTCTGGTTCTACAGAAAACTTGATAAGTCCCTATTTCTAAGTTTCTTCCAAGATTTTAAATAACTGTTACCATATTTTTGTGAATTGCAATCGGCAATCAAATTAGTGGAAGATACAATCTTTTTTCTGAGGCTTATATAATAGTTTGATCTGTGGGTGAGCCTATCCCAACTCGGCACGCAGGATTGTACAATAACAAATCAAGAACCAATACAAATTGTCATAGACCACACAATGAGGTATAAATACAACAAAATTATCATTTATTAGAGATGCACAGTGCCTTGCAAAACTATTTACCCCCCTTGGCTTTGCACCTACTGGCCCATATGCAATTACATTTTTCACCTGAGTTATCTCCTAGGAGATAATTTTCATCTTCTCTTTTAACGAATTGTTTTGCATTTTACAACTGAAAAGGTATCCAAAAGTTGGTGAAAAGGTACTATCAAATTCATTTTAAGTGTTTTCTTATTTGCTGGTGGCTTAAAAGGCATTTTATGACAAGTTATGGAAACATCACCTAGGAGAAAACTTGGGTGAAAAATATAATTGCACATGGGCCATTTTGTTAAATTGCAAATTGTAAATGTTATTATTTTTTTTATATTATGTTATGTTGTGGTATGTTGGTGAAGTTAAATGATAGAAATATAAATAAAAACACATTTAACAAAATAAATGAATTATTAAACTGGAAATTGGCATGTGTGCATATGTATTATCACGGCCTTTGCCATGAAGCCCCTAAAAAGTCTTGGTGCCATCCAATTACCTTCAAAAGTCACATAATTAGTGACGTCCACCTCCATGCAATGTAAGTGTCACATGATCTGTCAGTATAAACACACCTTTTCAGAATGGCCCAGAGGCTTCAATACCACAAAGCAAGAGGCATCACACCACGAAGACCAAGAGGCTCGCCAAACAAGTCAGGGACAAAGTTGTTAAGAAGTACAAGTTAGGGTTGCGTCATAAAAACATCCAAAGCTTTGAATATCTCTCTGAGCACCATCAAATACATCATCTTCAAATGGAAAGAACATGGCACCACATTCAACCCACCAACAGAGGACCTTCTACCAAAATTCCCAGACCAGGAAAGGAGGGCATTAATAAGAGAGGAAACACAGAAACCACAGGTAAACCTGCAAGAGTTGAAGACTTCCTTACCTAGAGTGTGTGTCCATACTAGGACCACAATGAGCTTTATGGCAGGAACCCACTAGAGCAATTTTTTGAACATTTAGGGAGCCATTCAAAATGCTAGTGATTTCCATAAACGCTCAGCTAATGTTAATGGATGGGTCAAATTCCACTGGAGCGATTGCGATTAGCAAAATTCGCAAACAAAGGACATGCAGCATTTTGGTGGTGTTAGCGTGTGCATTAGCGTTAGTGTTTCTGCAATGTAAAATATATAAACGCTGGTGTAACCGCTCATGCAGCGCTGTACAGAGCGATTTTCTAGTGTTTTTAAATTACTGCACACTGTAAAAAAATTAAAATTAATTGAAAGGACCAATCAGATTTAAAATCACTAATCGCTAATTGCTACACAATCGCTGGCAAAACGCTTACATTTTTTAAAATCGTTACCAAAATCGCCAGAAAACGCTCATGAAATCGCTTACAAAACACTCATTAAAAACGGTAGCGATTTGCGATTTGTAGTGGGTTCCAAGCCTCACACTCCAAAGAGCTGGTCTTTATGGAAGAGTAGACAGAAAAAAATCTGTTACTTATCATTAAAATAAAAAGGCCTATTTTGAGGCTAAAGTTTTCAGTTATTTTGGCCTGTTTTTTGTTTGCTTTACAATAAACTAGATAACTCATTTTCATGTTGTAGGCATGTTCTGTTAAGGAAATGGTACAAACTTTCAAGCAATTCATTTTAACTTACAAAAGTACCTTGTAAGTAGCATAGTAAACACCACTTTTATCATTGGGGCCATATCCTATTCCAGGGGATAAGTAGCTTGCAGATGCGAGCTGCTTATCAACTTGCCATCGCGTGAGGATTACCGGCAAATCCTATTGCCCATTTCCTCCATGCAATGGCCGATCATTAAGGAGCTTTACTCAAGGTAATCCTGAGCAATGCTCCCTTTTACGCTGTGTTACTGTCCTTCAGCACCACAACATGCCGAACATCCGCCACCATCTACTGCCGCTGCATATGAGGGCCTCCTCCTTTTATTGGCTCAGAAAGTGAACCAATGGGGATTCAAAGATGCTTTGCCCGGGCTCCTATGAGCACAGTATAGATACACTGTAATTATGCGATGGAATTTGCAGCGAGAGGCATCAGGTGATTAGCAGTGGTATGTATAATGACAGGGGTGCCCGGCACAGCCACATTGGGGGCTTCTAAGGTGTGCAGTGACCTGACAGGGAGCTTTGGGGGTCTCCTTTAATAAGAAGATGCTGCAGGGTTGTTGTTTGTGTTAGCTAGTTCAGACCTGCTATGTGCAGGTCTAAGCTAATGCTCATGTCTGCAGGGAAACATCGCTTTCCGGAAACATGAAAAGGGTAACTGGACACCGTGTAAATAAATCGCTGGGCAATTGTATCACCCAAGCGAGTTCTTTTCCACCGGGTGGGGTGGGGTGTTCAATTGAATAGGCTTAGGCAATGCCCCATCACCCAAATTAAGAACTCGCCAGCACTTAGCTCTGGTGAGTTCAGTAATCAGATATGGCCCTAAATGTTATAGACAGATAATTAAGTTAGTAATGGCCAGTCAGGCAACTCAGTTTGATCAAAGTCCACAGACCTTCATCACAGAGCATTTATGCCACTTTTTATGTTGTAGAAAGAGAGGCTTATAGAGGTGGGTGCAGGCACAGCATCATGGGTGTCGTGTCTGCTCCTGTGGTGCACCCCCATGCCTGCCCCTGTGCTGTGCCCCCATGCCTTCCCCTGTGCTGCATCCCCATGCCTGCCGCTGTGCTGTGCCCCCATGCCTTCCCCTGTGCACCCATGCCTGCCCCTGTGCTGCGCCCCCATGCCTGCCCCTGTGCCTCCCCTTCAATCAGACTCAGATAAGATTAATTATGGTCTGGGGAACATGGCTACTTAACTTATGTATGCAAGGCACACTTGGCTTAGGGTTTGAAAAGGGAGGGAATAAGAAGAGATATTTTCAAAAATGTAACTTTAGCAGTATCTCGAGCCAAAAAATACAGGCCACCATAACACATGTACGAGAGAAAGGATGCTGTATTTAGAGGGGCAGGGGGCTATGCCTGGGGGGGGGGGGGCACAATTTTTATTTTTTGCCATAGGCTGTATATTACCCAGATACACTCCTTTGTGCCAATGAAGTTACGCTGTGTTATGTGCAATCACTGGCTCCAAGTGGATATTGAAGATGAACATATGGGAATTTTTTAAGAAGCTACAGCACGGTAGGCAGCACAGTGGTGCAGCAAATAATACTCTCACCTTACAGCGCTGGGTCCTGGGGGTCGAATCCCAAACAGGATACTCTCTGCACAGAGTTTGTAGGCTCTCCCAGTGTCTGTGTGGGTTTCCTCCAGGCACTCTGCTCATGTGCATATAATAATGGCTCCAGCTAAAAAGGGCATGAAATATAAACAGTATTAAAGTTATTGTTTAGTAAAATGATAAATGTAAAATATCATTTATAATACTGATATTCTACTATTGCCCACTGTAACCTCTATTTTTATGTTTACTAAAATGAGGACCAGTAAAAGTGATAATTAATTGTTTAGTATACTGATATTATACTGCTTCATTTATATAGTAAAATATAATTAATCCTTACCTATATTTTATTATAACCTAATCTCTCTCCCTACTCTCACACAGAATCGCCCCCTGGGTGGTGCCTAACCCTAAGACCCTCCTGGTGGAGCCTAAACCTAAGACCCTCCTGGTGGAGCCTAAACCTAAGACCCTCCTGGTGGAGCCTAACCCTAAGACCCCCCAGGCAGTGCCTAACCCTAAGATCCCCCAGGCAGTGCCTAACCCTAAGACCCCCTGGCAGTGCCTAACCATACCCCCCCTATGGTGCCTAACCCTCAGGCCTGGAACTCACTAGGGCGATTTTTGAGCGTTTGGGGATCGCTTTGAATTGATAGCGCTTTCCCTAAACGCTCTGCCAATGTAAATAAATGTAACAAATTCCACAGTAGCAATTGCGATTAGCAAAATTGCAATTGCAGGACATGCAGCATTTTGAAAGCGTTTGCGCTTCAATGTAATATACTGAAGCGCTGGCAAATCGCTCATGAATCACTACACATAGCGATTTGAGTGCAATTGCAAACTGTATTTAAAATTATGATACACTAGCTGGTCGCCCGGCGTTGCCTGGGTATGTATTTGGCTGGTGTTGGCTGTGCCCACTTTTTCTAATCCTAACACACAACTAATCAATTACTCAGTGACCTAGTTTGTGAGCTTTATGGTCTTTGCATCAATGATTTGCATTGAAATGAAATAAATCTAATTGACTGTGGCTCCACCTCCTTTTCTGAATTTGAACCCCAGTCACCAAAATGTCAACTGTACCAGGTTTGAGGCTTGTGCCATTAACAGCGCAAGAATGGCAGCAATGAAATATTTTCCCTTGAAAATCAATAGGTGAATTTTGATTGGCTTTTGTAGGCTCCACTCACTTTTCTGTATATTAATTCCAGTCATCGCATGACCAACTGTGCAAAGATTGAGAAATCTACCATTGGCAGTGTAAGAATGGCTGCAATTTACATTCTGCCAGTGAAATGTGCATTTTTCTCCACACACTGATGTCCTGACGTTTCCTGGGTATGTATTTGGCTGGCGTTGGCTATGCCCACTTCTTCTAACCCTAACACAAAATTACTCTATGACCAAGTTTGCGAGATTTGTGGTCTTTGGCATGAATAATTTGCATTGAAATGGAAAAAAAATCTGATTGGCTGTTTGTGGTTCCACCCACTTTTCTGAATTTGAACCGCAATTAAGTATTTCCCTTTAAAATCAATAGGTGAATTTTGATTGGCTTATGGAGGCTCCAACCACTTTTCAGAATATTAATCCCAGTCACCCAGTGACCAACTGTGCAAAGTTTGAGAACCCTACAATTAATTGTGTAAGAATGGCTGCAGTTTACACTTTACCAGTGAAATTTGTATTTGTCTCCGCTCACTGATGACCCGGCGTTGCCCGGTTATGTACTTGGCTGGTGTTGGCTATGGCCCCTTTTTCTAACCCTAACACACAAAGGGCTTAATTCACAAAAGAGTGCTAACTGTTAGCAAGGCCATTTTCGCGCAAAAATTCGCGTTTCCACTCAAAAACGTTTAAACGGCCATTCTAACAGTTACCACTTTTTTGTGAATCAAGCCCAATTACTTAATGACCAAGTTTGTAAGCTTTGCAGTCTTTATCATTAATAATTTTCATTGAAATTAAACAAATCTGATTGGCTGTTTTTGGCTCCACCCACTTTTCTGAATTTGAACCCCAGTCACCCAATGACCAACTGTACCAGGTTTGAGGTTTGTGTCATTTTTAGTTACATAGTTACTTTGGTTGAAAAAAGACATACGTCCATCGAGTTCAACCAGTATAAAGTACAACACCAGCCTGCTCCCTCACATATCCCTGTTGATCCAGAGGAAGGCAAAAAAACCCTTACAAGGCATGGTCCAATTAGCCCCTAAAGGGAAAAATTCCTTCCCGACTCCAGATGGCAATCAGATAAAATCCCTGGATCAACATCATTAGGCATTACCTAGTAATTGTAGCCATGGATGTCTTTCAACGCAAGGAAAGCATCTAAGCCCCCTTTAAATGCAGGTATAGAGTTTGCCATAACGACTTCCTGTGGCAATGCATTCCACATCTTAATCACTCTTACTGTAAAGAACCCTTTCCTAAATAAATGGCTAAAACGTTTTTCCTCCATGTGCAGATCATGTCCTCTAGTCCTTAGAGAAGGCCTAGGGACATTAACAGTGCAAGAATGACAGCAATTAAATATTTCCCTTGAAAATCAATAGGTGAATTTTTATTGGCTTATGTAGGCTCCACCCACTTTTCAGAATATCAATCCCAGTCACCCAATGACCACCTGTCCAAAGTTTGATAAACCTACAATTAATAGTGTAAGAATGGCTGCAGTTTACATTTTATCAGTGAAATTTGTGTTTGTCTCCCCCCACTGATGACCCAGCATTGCCCGGTTATGTATTTGGCTGGTGTTCGCTTCAGCCCCTTTTTCTAACCCTAACACACAATTACTTAATGACCAAGTTTGTAAGCTTTTCAGTCTTTATTACAAATAATTTTCATTGAAATTAAACATATCTGATTGGCTGTTTGTAGCTCCACCCCTTTTCTAAATGTGAACCCAGTCACCCAATGACCAACTGCACCAGTTTTTAGGCTTGTGCTATTAACAGTGCAAGGAATGACAGCAATTAAATATTTCCCTTGAAAATCAATAGGTGAATTTTGATTGGCATAAGTAGGCTCCAACCACTTTTCTGAATTGTAATCCCAGTCACCCAGTGACCAACTGTGCAAAGTTTGAGAACACTACCATTAACAGTGTAAGAATGGCTGCTGTTTACATTTCCCAGTGAAATTTGCATTTGTTACCGCCCACTTTTTGGTTAGGGGAATAAAAAGTATCCTATAATTTATTCCAGGTAGTATACTATGTGTGTGCCAAATTTCATTCAAATCCGTTCAGCCATTTTTGTGTGATCGAGTAACAAACATCCAAACATCCAAACATCCGAACTTTCCCATGTATTATATTAGTAGGATTCCGCTTAAAAATCAATAGGTGGATTTTGATTGATTTTTGTAGGCTCCACCCACTTTTTTGAATATTAATCCCAGTCACCCAGTGACCAACTGTGCAAAGTTTGAGAACCCTACCATTAACAGTGTAAGAATGGCTGCAGTTTACATTTTCCCAATGAAATTTGTATTTTTCTCCACCCACTAATGTCCTGAAATTGTCGGGTATGTATTTGGCCGGTGTTGGCTCCACCCACTTTTTCGAACCCTAACACACAATTACTCAATTACCAAGTTTGTGAGCTTTTTGGTCCTTGGCATCAATAATTTGCATTGAGATAAAAAAAAATCTGATTGGCTGTTTGTGGCTCCACCCCTCTTTCTGAATTTGAACCCCAGTCACCCAATGACCAACTGTACCAGGTTTAAGGGTTGTGCCATTAACAGTGCAAGAATGGTAGCAATTACATATTCCCCTTGAAAATCAATAGGTGAATTTTGATTAGCTTTTCTATGCCCCACCCACTTTTCTGAATAATAATCCCAGTCACCCAGTGACCAATTGTGCAAAGTTTGAGAGCCCTACCATTAACAGTGTAAGACTGGCTGCAGTTTACATTTTCTCAGTGTAATGTGTATTTGTCTCCGCCCACTAATGACCCAGTATTGCCCGATTATGTATTTCCTAACCCTTACACACAATTAATCAATTACTCAATGACCAAGAGTGTGAGCTTTGTGGTCTTTGGCATCAATAACCTGCATTAAAATGAAACAAATCAGATTGGCTGTTTGCGGCTCCACCCCCTTTTAAAAATTTAAATCCCGGTCACCCAATGATCAACTGTACCAGGTTTGAGGCTTGTGCCATTAACAGTGCAATGAAATATTCCCCTGAAAAATCAATAGGCAATTTTTGATTGTCTTTTGTAGGCTCCACCCACTTTTCTGAATATTAATCCCAGTCACCCAGTAACCAACTGTGCAAAGTTTGAGAACCCTACCATTAACAGCGTAAGAATGGCTGCTGTTTATTTTTTCCCAGTAAAATTTGTATTTGTCTCCGCCCACTTATGACCCCACATTGCCCGCTTATGTATTTGGCTGGTATTGGTGGGCACCACTTTCCTAACCCTAACACACAATTAATCAATTACTCAATTACCAAGTTTGTGATCTTTGCTGTGTTTGGCATCAATAATTTGCATTGAAATGAAACATATCTGATTGGCTGTTTGTGGCTCCACCCCCCCTTTCTGAAATTGAACCCCAGTCACCCAATGATCAACTATACCAGGTTTGAGGTTTGTGCCATTAACAGTGTAAGAATGGCAGCAATATAAATATTCACCTTGAAAATCAATAGGTAAATTTTGATTGGCTTTTATAGGCTTCACCCACTTTTCAGAATATTATTCCTAGTCACCCAATGACCAACTGTGCAAAGTTTGAGAACCCTACCATTAACAGTGTAAGAATAGCTGCAGTTTACATTTCCCAGTGAAATTTGTATTTGTCTCCGCCCCCTTTTTGGTTCTGGGAATAAAAAGTATCCTATACTTTATTCCAGGTAATGTACTATGTGTGTGCCAAATTTCATTCAAATCCGTTCAGCCATTTTTGCATGATCGAGTAACAAACATCCAAACATCCAAATATCCAAACATCCAAACATCCGAACTTTCCCATTTATTATATTAGTAGGATTGAAAGGACCAATCAGAATAAAAAAACACTAAGCGCAAATCGCTACACAATCGCTGGCAAAAAGCTTACACTTTTTAAAATCGATCCCAAAAGGCCTCAATCCCCCCAGTGGTGCCAAACCCTAAACTCCCCCTAGTGGTGCCTAACCCTAAGACCTCCCTGGTGGTGCCTAACCCTAAGACCCTCCTCCCCCGCCGGTTGTGCCTAACCCTAAGACCCCCCTCCCGGTGGTGCCTAATATATATATATATATATATATATATATATATATATATATATATATATATATATATATATATATATATGCAAGTTTAACTAAATTTGTTGAAAAACAATGATTTGTAACACTGAAACTAAATTTGTTGAAAAACAATGATTTGTAACACTGAAAAAAAAAAGTTGCAATGTAAATTATTATTTTTTTCTGAGAAAGCATAGGGAACAGTTTTAGAAACAATTATACAGTTAATTGTTAATTTAACTCACATAGTTAATATACAGCAAAACTGTATATTTATTAAATTATGGGTAACTGTAATCAATAAATTGGACATGAAAGTCAAAGATAACAAGCGATACATCTGTTTCATATTTTGGAAAATTCTACTAGAATGCTCTAAGAGGAAAATTCTGCATAGCTAAACATCCTAGAATTTGACAGCACTGGAAGGGTGGGGTTACAGCAAAATATAGATATATGGAGTGTTTCTGATGCTGAAATGAGTATACAAAATGTAAAAGTGGATTTTCTGCATTCTCATAGACTGTATGTCACTATGGTCACTGCCCCCCTGTGAAACTTTGAATGCCCCCTCCAGTATAAATAGTATGGTATAGGTGCCCCCAGTATAGTAAAGTCTATGTGCCCCCAGTACAGGTAGCTAGGTATAAGGGCCCCCAATATAAAGTAGATAAACCAGGTATAGGTGCCCGAGGGTTATGAGTGGGGAGCAGCGAGCACACAGTGCCACCCACTCACCTCGTGCTCCTCCTTCAGTGCTTCCCCTCCAGAAATGATAGCAGTGGCCGGGCGGGGAACTTGGACTCACCTCTTGTGTTTCAAGCAACAGAGCTTTGCTCTCCTCTGCAGCATCTAATTCTACTTCCTAATTAGCTCAGGAAGTAGAATGAGATGCTGGAGAGTAGAGCGGAGCTCCATTGCATAGAACATGGAAGAGGTGAGTCCACATTCCCTGCCCGTGGTTTCTGGAGCGGGTAGCACTGAAGGAGGAGCACAAAGTAAGGGGGGGAGGGAGATGAGGGCCCCTCTCCGTCACTGTGTGTGCCTGCTGCTGCTGCCCCCTCTCCTGCCCCTAAAAACAGCCCTAGTTGAGCCCTTGAGCCATGGGCTATCTCCAGGCTTCTCTTCCCATGCCCCCCCCCCATGGCTGCATCCATTGCAGGGGTAATTGTTATGCCCCTGCGATGGTGTCTCTTTAAAACAAAGCACTTGGTCCAGATGGCTTCTCTTATGAATAATATAAACATTTCAAGAGCATTATGACATCAAAATGAACAAACACTTCAATCAATTTATGTGTCAGTCTCCCCTGGCAGCACTTCCAGCGGCCTCAGGTCCTCGTGATTCCGTGTATGATGGCGTGCGGATGTGCGTCACTGGCTGTGATGTAAGCTCTATGGCTGGAGGCGCGTGCACGCACATGTGGCGTGAGGCTGTGCTGAGTTTGGCGTCCTCGTCTACACATGCACGGTGTACGAAAATCACGTGCCAAAACAATTCCTACTGGCCTATATAAGCAGGCCTGTTCCAGCAGTCAGGTGCTGATACCTCTGTCAGCTACTGGTTGTAAATGTGGTTGTCTATGACTACGTGTGACCAACCCTCTCTCCTGTATATGGCTAAACTGTTACGGCTCCTGCTTGATTTGGTATTGCAGACATAGTTGTGAGTTATTTGCACCTTTTATTAGCTGACTGGTTGTCTGTAGACCAATATAAATGGCAGAATGCTGCCTGGGAGTGAGCATTTGTTTCTCTTGTGTTCAGCTTGAAGGGGAAGTGTGGGTACATTCCTTGGTGGTGGCAGCTCTGGGGCTCACCTGGGCTCCGCTTGCGGGTTTGGGGTCTCAGGTGGTGGTAGAGCCTGGGGCCCCCACCTGGCATGTTCACCAGTGTTTGCATGTTTTTAAACTTCTTTTTTTTTGCAGTTCCTAGTATGCAGGTCAATATTAGTGAGGCCTCTTTTCCACGGACAGTTGATAGGCAGTGAAATGCCTCTCAAACTCTCACAACTGCCTGCTGCTGCCTGACAACTGCTCACTGCTGCCTGGTAACTGCTTGCTGAGCACACAGTTCAACTGTCCATGGAAAAGAGGCCTTATAGAGGGGGATGTGAGAGGAATACCTGTATGAGGTATTCACTGCTGGCCACACAGTCTATGACTTTTTGTGACTGAACCCTCTCTCCTGTTTATGGATGATTTGTTATGGCTCCTGCTTGATTAGGTATTGCAGACATAGGTGTGAGATATTTGTGCCTTTTATTGGCTGACTGGCAGTCTGCAGACCAATATAAATGGCAGAGTGCTGTCTGGGAGTGAGCATTTGTTTCTCTTGTGTTTAGCAGTTCTGTTCCAACACTGATTCTGATGTAATCTCCTGTTGTGACCAGGCTTTGTCTCTTGGTATACTCTGATCTGTCCAGCCCTGGTTGTGACTTTCTACCTGTTCTCTGCCTGCATCAACCCTTGTCTGTTCCTGTAGACTAATTGTTGGCCTCCTGTCTGGTTAAGGGCTCTATCAAACCACTGCTCAGGGCTGCTTTCAGAAATCTGTGGGCCTCATACTGCCCCCCCCCCAAAAAAAAAAGTTTCCTGATAAAAGAAGCATAATGTCAGTGGTATATAAGTACATAATAATAATATGGTAGGACATGTAACTATGACTATGGTAGGCAGGTCACAAGCAAGGTCTACACGCAGTCAAATACTTTCTGGAGATGGGAAGAATGGGTGAGCAAAATCTTCCCATGTTTATTTTATGATTATTGAAATCCATCATGGAGAATTATTTCTTTTTATTTGCCAAACAATACTTTTTACAGAAAAGAAGAGTGGCTATGGGAATTAAGTGTGCCCCCTCAGTGGCCAAGTTGTTCTTAGGTTGGTGGGAGCGAGAGGTGGTTTGGGCATCGTTGATGGAGAGGTATCACCTCCATATTTTGAGGTGGTACCGCTTCATCGATGACCTGCTCATACGGTGGTGAGGTCCACAAAGTTTGTGTAAGGAATTTTTGGAGAGTCTAAATGACAACCAGTTAAACATTAAACTTACATACAATATACTGTATCTCAGGAGACAGTCAAATTCCTGGACTAAAAAATCAAGAAAGGGGAACAAGGTATATTGCAAACCACCATATTTCAAAAACCAACCTCAGTGAATAGTTTACTTGATTTCAGATCATATCATACAAGGAATCTAAAAACTAACATTCCAACAGGCCAATTTATTAGACTTAAAAAGAAATTGGTCTACTGCAGAATCATTTGAGGAGGAATGCCGGGACCTCAAACAGAGATTTAGAGATGTGGACTACCGGAGAAAATATATTGAAAAGAGACAAGATAACCAGATTGGGGACTCCATACAATATGGCCTGGGGCCATCTTTATCATATTCTCAAAAACATTGGCCAGTATTACAATATGATCCCATTATTAAACATTACATAACTCTTTACCCCAGTATAATGGCTAAAAAAAAAGCACTGACTCTCAAAACCCTTGTAAGTAGAAGCCAGTTTACTCCTACTTAACTTCTGATTACTTTGAAGATTTGATTTTGCTTTGAAGATTTGAGAAACTCAAGCATCTTTGGATTTGTATTTTGATTTTTTTTTTCTAGCATTGTACTTTTTGGACACTAGATGGCTGCTCTGTATACAAAAGGAATTACTTAACCGGTTCAGCACCGCAGTGCCGAAAATCTCATGCATCCGAGCAACGTTCACCTCCCATTCATTTGACTATAACTTTATTGCTACTTATCACAATGAATTGATCTATATCTTGTTTTTTCCGCCACTAATTAGACTTTTTTTTTGGGTAGTACATTTTGCTAAGAATTATTTTTTTCCAAATCCATTTTAACAGGAAGATTAAGAAAGAAATGAAAAAAAATCATTATTTCTCAGTTTTTGGCCATTATAGTTTGAAATTAATATACGCTACCATAATTAAAACCCATGTTTTTTATTTTCCGATCTGTCCCGGTTATTACACCGTTTAAACGATGTCCCTATCACAATTTATGGTGCCGATATTTCATTTAGAAATAAAGGTGCATTTTTTTCAATTTGCGTCCATCACTATTTATAAGCTTATAATTTTAAATAATATAATAACATACTCTCTTGACATGCATATTTAAAAAGTTTAGACCCTTGGGTAACTATTTATGTTTTTTTTTTTTTATTGTATTTTTTTTTTTTTTTTTTTTTGTAATAAAAAATGTATGTGGGTAATTTTTGGTTTGGGAGGGAAACTGCTTATTTTAAATGTAAAATAATATAATTGTTTAATTTAAAATGTATGTGGGTGCAGTTTACTATTTGGCCACAAGATGGCCACAGTGAAAAAAGTCCTGGAAGCGAACGATCTTGCATACAGGAACTTAAAAGCAGAGGAGAAGTTTCCTGGGGGCAGAAATACAGCGCTCTCTGGATAGAAAGCGTTGGTATTTCTGTGGGGAAGTTAGATCGGTGAATGGGAATTATATTCCCATTCACTGATCGGGGGGCTAGCGGCGGGCGGTGGGTGCGCGCACGGGAGCGTGCCCGATCGCGCGCACCATGCGGCGGGAGCAGCAGTGCCTATCTGGATGAGGAAGCTCGTCCAGATAGGCCGAACTGGTTAAATATGCATTATAACTGTAATGATATAATGTAGCCACACACGTTGGCAATGTACTGACTTTTTTGTTTTCTTTATATTTTTGTACATAAATTATTTTCAATATTTATTATTTCACTTATTATTAGTCTTTTTTTCCTCTTTTGAGTGGATATATTCTCTTCATTTACTCCTTTTCCCATTGCCTTTGACATTAGGAATAGACTGATGTGATATAGAGATGTTTGGGCGTTTTGTCTACCTGCGCATGCGTATAGTAGACGCGGTGTGTTGGCATGCAGCATCTTTTATGTGTGTGTGGCAGCGATATGTCAGGGCAGGTGCACTGCATCATAACGTCATACGCAGGTAGCGGGCATCAATTGGAATGCACTCTTGTCGAGCATATTGTGCGTGGCCACGCACACATTATTTGGACAATATGATCAGGTAACTGGGTTAGGATTTTTATTGGTGGACTTCAGTTTTGTGCATTAGCAGCCGGAACTGTGAGCGCATCAGACTGTCCCTCTCCTGGTGCCCATTTCTGGTAAGCTAATCCTTATACACTTTATGTACAGCACTATTGCACTTTATCTTTATCTTGTATTGTATCTCTGGTACCTACCTCGTCCTTCACTATCTGTATTTATTTTTTTCTCAGCACGTGACACTTTAGCTTGGTAATTGAGTAATTGATTAATTGTGTGTTAGGGTTAGGAAAGTGGGCACAGCCAACACCAGCCAAATACATAAGCGGGCAAACGCGGGGTCATAAGTGGGCGGAGACAAATACAAATTTTACTGGAAAAATGTAAACTGCAGCCATTCTTACACTGTTAATGATAGGGTTCTCAAACTTTGCACAGTTGGTCACTGGGTGACTGAAATTAATATTCAGAGAAGTGGGTGGAGCCTACAAAAGCCAATCAAAAATTACCTATTGATTTTTCAGGGGAATATTTCATTGCTGCCATTCTTGCACTCTTAATGACACAAGCCTTAAACCTGGTACAGTTGATCATTGGGTGACTGGGGTTTAAATTTATAAAAGGGGGTGGAGCCACAAACAGCCAATCTGATTTGTTTCATTTTAATGCAGGTAATTGATACCAAAGACCGCAAAGCTCACAAACTTGGTCATTGAGTAATTGATTGTGTGTTATAGTTAGGAAAAGTGGGTGCAGCCAACACCAGCCAAATACATAATCGGGCAATGCCGGGTCATTAGTGGGCAGAGACAAATACACATTTCACTGAGAAAATGTAAACTGCAGCAATTCTTACACGGTTAATAATAGGGCTCTTAAACTTTGACCAATTGGTCACTGGGTGACTGGGATTAATATTCAGAAAAGTGGGTGCAGCATAGAAAAGCTAATTAAAATTCACCTATTAATTTTCAAGGGGAATATGTAATTTCTGACATTCTTGCACTGTTAATGGCACAAGCCTTAAGCCTGGTACAGTTAGTCATTGGGTGACTGGGGTTCAAATTCAGAAAGAGGGGTGGAGCCACAAACAGCCAATCAGATTTTTGTAAACTCAATGCAAATTATTGATGCCAAAGACCAAAAAGCTCACAAACTTGGTCATTGAGTAATTGTGTGTTAGGGTTAGAAAAAGTGGGCGGAGCCAACACCAGCCAAATACATACCCGAACAATCTTAGGACATCAGTGGGCGGAGAAAAACACTAATTTCATTGGGAAAATGTAAGCTGCAGCCATTCTTACACTGTTAATGGTAGGGTTCTCAAACTTTGCACAGTTGGTTACTGGGTGACTGGGATTAATATTCAAAAAAGTGGGTGGAGCCTACAAAAGCCAATTAAAATCCACCTATTGATTTTTAAGGGGAATATTTAATTGCTGCTATTCTTGCACTGTTAATGACACAAGCCTCTTGCATTGCTAATTACCTGTACCTGGTACAATTGGCCATTGGGTGATTTGGGTTCAAATTCAGAAAAGGGGTGGAGCCACATCCAATCAGATTAATTTTATTTCAATGCAAATTATTGATGCTAAAGACAGGAAAGCTCACATACTTGGTCATTAAGTAATTGAGTAATTGTGTGTTAGGGTTAGGAAAAGTGGGTGGAGCCAACACCGGCCACATACATACCCGGGCAATGCCAGGCATCCAGCTAGTGTATTCAATAAATTAACTCTCTATATGGGCATCTTTCTTTCTTTTTGTTTGTGGTAATTTATGGTAGGCAGGACCGCCATCAGAAGTTTTGGGGCCCCTCATACATTATCAGGCCTGGACCCCCTAGGGGCCCCCAGGGTGCCTGCCCCCCTATCCTCCAGCATTAATACCTTAGTGGGAAAACAAATGAAAAACAGGGGAGCAGACATGTTTAGCGGGCTCTCCTCATGCCTACTGCTTCCCCCGTTCTCCTCCATCTCTCTCTGTTAGTCAGTAGCAACCCCCAAACTTACTTCTGGGTCTGGGTGCCCACGGCTTACTGCGCAGGTGCTGCTCTGCAAAGCATATCCTTGTACGCCTTCACGCGGTCAGTAGCGCTCTGCACAGGCACACTACTCCCAACTTTTTTTAGATCAGAAAGAGGGACACTTAAGCTCCATCTCTGCCACACCTCTAACCTTGCCCCCAATACAGCTAGCTTGCATCTAAACTGCATTGCTCCCTACTTCTACTTCCTCCCTTTATTCTCCCACTCTTCCGTAATAGTTAGGACTGCAGATTTAAAGATCTGTAGCTAATATCTCTATGAATCAGGCCCTCCAATTCTCCTCAAAACTTTTGTATTGTTAAACACATCAGGAAACCCTGTGAAGGGCCTCACCTTGGTAGTAGAGTTTGTCTCTGTTCCTCTGAGCTTTACAGCTGTTTCTGTTTCAGTTAATGACTGTGTTTCAACCAATGTGTGCAATTAATGATCGTTAGCACCTGTTTGGTATAAGTGGTTTGTCATACACCTGACTATAAACCTACAAAATCCCTGACTGGGCAAGTGTATAAGTGTATAAGAGTGGATGCTGCTTTGAAGGCAAAAGGCAGTAATATCAAATATTGATTTGATTTAGATTTTGTTTGCTCACTTTGCGTTTGGTAAATTGATAACAATAAACAATCATTATTTATATTTCTGTTTTCTGTTTCGGTTCTTTTGTTTACAACATTTTTTTTTTCACACCTGTCTAAAACTGTTGCACAATACTGTACACATGCAGCAAGTCCCTCACTACTGCCTTCCCTACTTTCATTCTTATTACTTTTCAAGAAGAGGATTGTGGGAAGATAACACACATTTTCATTGATGATATTAGCAACAGCTCAATTTTTGTTGTTGTTCAAATAAACTTACAACTGATAGCATCAGAGAGCGCTTTTCTAAACTTCAACTTGCCTTACTTGCCTGGAGTTTTCTTAGCTGTTGTGAGTTTTACTTGTAGTTTACCTACACATATAGATCATGCATTTTATGCAGTGGATTGTATTAATTCATACACAGATAAAATGTAACAAAATCACTTTTTTGACACACAAAAGTTAACAGTTTTAGAATCCCAGGTTATCTGTGTGATAATTTTCTGCAGCTAAACATCTAAATTAATCATTGGCAGTGTATGTAAGCTGCTGGTAGTTCCTGTCAGCACACACAGACACCAACTGCTGAGGAGACATAGTGCTGCCAGTGACAAGATAGAGGACTGATCCTGTACAGGAAATGGGCTGCTCTCTGGTGATCTCCATCCCCTATGTGTGTGCCATCATCATCCTCTGCCTCCTCATCCTGCACACATCTTCCTGTGGAGCCAGGACACTGCAGAGTACAGCCTGTAGACTTACTCCAATCAGTGCTTCTGCTGAACATCAATTTAATCTAGATGGAGACATCATTATTGGTCTGCCACTCCATGTGTCCTCTAAAGAAATATACAGATCCAGTTTTCAGTCAAGTGATTACATAAGGATTGCATGCAACTAGTAAGTCCGTTGTTTTTAATATTTGATTCTTTACTGGTTGAAAAAACACTGCTGTGATGTCAAAGAACTACCGTTGCAAAAGTATTCGGCCCCCTTGAAGTTTTCCACATTTTGTCACATTACTGCCACAAACATGCATCAATTTTATTGGAATTCCACGTGAAAGACCAATACAAAGTGGTGTACGTGTGAGAAGTGGATTGAAAATCATACATCATTCCAAACATTTTTTACAAATAAATAACTGCAAAGTGGGGTGTGCGTAATTATTCATCCCCCTGAGTCAATACTTTGTAGAACCACCTTTTGCTGCAATTACAGCTGCCAGTCTTTTAGGGTATGTCTCTACCAGCTTTGCACATCTAGAGACTGAAATCCTTGCCCATTCTTCTTTGAAAAACAGCTCCAGCTCAGTCAGATTAGATGGACAGTGTTTGTGAACAGCAGTTTTCAGATCTTGCCACAGATTCTCGATTGGATTTAGATCTAGACTTTGACTGGGACATTCTAACACATGGATATGTTTTGTTTTAAACCATTCCATTGTTGCCCTGGCTTCATGTTTAGGGTCATTGTCCTGCTGGAAGGTGAACCTCCGCCCCAGTCTTAAGTCTTTTGCAGTCTCCAAGAGGTTTTCTTCCAAGTTTGCCCTGTATTTGGCTCCATCCATCTTCCCATCAACTCTGACCAGCTTCCCTGTCCCTGCTGAAGAGATGCACCCCCAGAGCATGATGCTGCCACCACCATATTTGACAGTGGGGATGGTGTGTTCAGAGTGATGGGCAGTGTTAGTTTTCCACCACACATAGCGTTTTGCATTTTGGCCAAAAAGTTCCATTTTGGTCTCATCTGACCAGAGCACCTTCTTCCACATGGTTGCTGTGTCCCCCACATGGCTTGTGGCAAACTGCAAACGGGACTTCTTATGCTTTCTGTTAACAATGCCTTTCTTCTTGCCACTCTTCCATAAAGGCCAACTTTGTACAGTGCATGACTAATAGTTGTCCTATGGACAGATTCCCCCACCTGAGCTGTAGATCTCTGCAGCTCGTCCAGAGTCACCATGGGCCTCTTGACTGCATTTCTGATCAGCGCTCTCCTTGTTCGGCCTGTGAGTTTAGGTGGATGGCCTTGTCTTGGTAGGTTTACTGTTGTGCCATACTCCTTCCATTTCTGAATGATCGCTTGAACAGTGCTCCGTGGGATGTTCAAGGCTTTGGAAATCTTTTTGTAGACTAAGCCTGCTTTAAATTTCTCAATAACTTGATCCCTGACCTGTCTTGTATGTTCTTTGGACTTCATGGTGTTGTTGCTCCCAATATTCTCTTAGACAACCTCTGAGGCCCTCACAGAGCAGCTGTATTTGTACTGACATTAGATTACACACAGGTGCACTCTATCTAGTCATTAGCACTCATCAGGCAATGTCTATAGGCAACTGACTGCACTCAGATCAAAGGGAGCCGAATAATTATGCACACACCACTTTACAGTTTTTTATTTGTAAAAAATGTTTGGAATCATGTATGATTTTTGATCCACTTCTCACGTGTACACCACTTTGTATTGGTCTTTCACATGCAATTCCAATAAAATTGATGCATGTTTGTGGCAGTAATGTGACAAAATGTGGAAAACTTCAAGGGGGCCGAATATTTTTGCAACCCACTGTATATTGCACATGCTGAGGATGTGAGTACACTATATTGCCATCTCAATGTACAGCATGGTAAGATGTTAGAATGTCACACCCTGCCCCACTGCTAACAGCCCCATCAGCTCTACAGGAACCCAGCCATGAGAGAGCTATGAAGGTCCACATTCCTTCTTTGTGTTAACACAATGGCAATTTTTATGCCGACAAGCTGGTGCATTTGCTGCAGAAGCTGGAGTCTTGCTTGTTAGAAGGACAGTTATTTTGAATGAAGGTATCACAGCACAACACAGTCTTGCAGTACAAAAACTTGATACAGCTTTATTCATAGGAAAAATACAAAAGGGAATTTTTCATAAGACTTTTATCAAAACAAACAATGTTCATGAATAGTGATAAAGTCTCTCTAAAAGGACCTTCATAAAACTGATAAGTCCAATAACCTGGCTTGACAAAATGAGCAGTAATTAATTACTGGTGGCAACGACACATGCGCATTTCGGGTGATCAATGCCCAAAACGACAAAGGCACCCCCTGTGTAGCTGCTGGGCTATTTGTTAGTCGGCCTGTGGGATAGTGTGATTGCACCCAGTTGGTTCGGATGCCTTGCTCATTCCATTTACTAGCTGGTTGCCCGGCGTTGCCCGGGTATGTATTTGGCTGGTGTTGGCCCCGCCCACTGTTCCTAACCCTAACACACAATTACTTAATTAATTAATGAACAAGTGTGTGAGCTTTGCGGTCTTTGGCATCAATAATTTGCATTGAAATAAAATAAATCTGATTGGCTGTGGTTCCACTCCTTTTCTAAATTTGAACCCCAATCACCCAATGGCCAATTGTACCAGGTACAAGTGATTACTATTTCAAGAGACTTGTGCCATAAACAGTGCAAGAATGGCAGCAATTAAATATTCCCCCTTGAAAATAAACAGGTGCATTTTGATTGGCTTTTGTAGGCTCCACTCACTTTTCTGAGTATTAATCCCAGTCACCCAGTGATCAAGATTGAGAACTCTACCATTGACAGTGTTAGAATGTGTCAGTAGTAGCTCTTGCATCTGACCTCAGGGCGGATGCCGCCGCCGCATCCTCGGCGTCGCTTCCCACTGGGTCGGGTCTCTCCGGGGCGCATCTCAGCAGAAGGGCGCACACGCGCACACAGAGACAGGACCTTTATGCGCTGAGGAGAAAGGTCAGCTGACCGGCTGGTCAACTGACGCCTGGGAACTGACCTCTGCCGCCTGATTGGTTGAGAGGTTTGGGCGGAACTGCGGCAATTACATTTAAGTCCCGGGCTGTCAGTTCAACATTGTCTGCTGTTGCTGAAACTTTGCGGTTAAGCTCTCAGACCTTAGATAGTTCCGGTGTGCTTTGATCTGGGAGGAAACCGGGGATTTCACACAAGATAGGAATTGTTTGATAGCTATAAATATAATTGATATTATTGTCTCTATGTGTATGAACCTTGCCTGAACTCTCAACTATCCTTTGCCTCACGATTCTGTACTCTGCCTATCTGTTTAGTTGCTGACCTCGGCCCGACCTCGACTCTGCTCTTGCCTTCTGATTTTGTACCTCCGCATATCTGATTGCTGCCGACCTTAGCTATTCTCTGACTACGTACTGTTTGCCGATTTTGTACTGCTGCCTGACCGATCAGTTACCGACCCTGCCTGTATGACCTCTCCTGTTCTGGTGATAGTCCCACAGCCAGGGGCTATCACTTGGGAGTGCTCCTTAGCTACTGTGCACCTAAACACGTGTGATCACTCTGAATAAAGTACTGACAGTTCTGTCACTATCTCTGCATTATTGGTGATTCTGCAGATCACCACATAATCAGATATAGTTTCTGTATTATTGGTGATACTGCAGATCACCAAATAATCAGAATCCTGTCACCAGCTGACACTATCCATTACAGAATGGCTGCAATTTACATTCTGCCAGTGAAAATTGTATTTTTCTCTGCCCACTGATGTCCTGACATTTCCTGGGTATGTATTTGACTGGTGTTGACTGTGACCACTTTTTCTAACCCTAATACACAATTACTCATTGGCCAAGTTTGTGAAACTTGTGGTCTTTGGCATGAATAATTAATAATAATTAATTTACTTAATGACTAAGTTTGTAAGCTTTGCAGTCTGTCATCAATAATTTGCATTAAAATGAAACAAATCTGATTGGCTGTTTGTGGCTCCACCCCCTTTTCAGAATTTGAACCTCGGTCACCCAAAGACCAACTGTACCAAGTTTGAGCCGTGTGCCATTACCAGTACAAGAAGGGCAGCAATTAAATATTTACCTTGAAAATCAATAGGTGACTTTTGATTGGCTTATGAAGGCCCCACCCACTTTTTAGAATATTAATCCCAGTCACCCATTGACCACCTGTGCAAAGTTTGAGAACCCTACCATTAACAGTGTAAGAATGGCTGCAGTTTACATTTCCCCAGTTAAAGCAGATCCGAGATGAAAAACTAACTATAACAAGTAACTTGTTTATATATCTTATCTAAAGTTTAGATAGTTTACACAGCAAATCTAGCTGCAAACATCTTCAATAGAATATGATTATTTCGTCCTGTGATACAATGACAGCAGCCATATTGTTTGTAAACATTACAAACATACAAACTTATCTGCATCTTCTGTGAATAAAATGCAATCCCCCTTCCTCCCCCTTTCCCTCTGCCTCTGAAATCTCTGACTAGTAATACATCCCCCTCCTCCTGCCCAGACTGAGCTCCCATGAGCCCTTGCTACTGCCAAGGCTCTCTGAAAAACTGTGGGCGAGGCTTGTTTAGTTTATAGGGAATTAGAGTAGTAAAACAAAAACAAAAAAGTATTTGGCTTGAGGAATGCCCTATAAACAATAGGAAAGGAACACAATTAGGCAATGAGTAAAAGTTCATCTCGGATCCACTTTAAAGGGATACTTAAGTCAAGGGAAAACAATGAGTTTAACTCACCTGGGGCTTCCCTCAGCCCCCTGCAGCTGATCGGTGCCCTCACAGCCCCGCTCCGATGCTCCTGCACCTGCCGGCGACGACTTCCGTTTTCCGGCCGACAGGCATGGGAACGCAAGTTATTCTTTGCGTTCCCAGGCACAATAGCACCCCCTATGCTGCTATTGCGGCAAGAAGGGTTTCACGTTTCCATGCCTGTCGGACGATGACGGTGAAACAGGAAGTCATCGCTGGCGGGTCCAGGAGCATCGGAGCGGGGCATCAAGGGCACCGATCAGCTGCAGGGGGCTGAGGGAAGCCCCAGGTGAGTTAAACTCTTTTTTCCCCTGACTTAAGGTTCCCTTTAAATTTGTATTTTTCTCCGCCCACTTTTTGGTTATGGGAATATAACGTATCCTATACTTTATTCCAGGTAATGTACTATGTGTGTGCCAAATTTCATTCAAATCCATTCAGCCATTTCTGCATGATCGAGTAACAAACATCCAAACATCCGAACTTTCCCATCCTACTAATATTATAAACTAGCTGGTCGCCCGGCGTTGCCCGGGTATGCATTTGGCCGGTGTTGGCTCCGCCCACCTTTCCTAACCCTAACACAGAACTACTCAATTAATTAATGACCAAGTGTGTGAGCTTTGCGGTCTTTGGCATCAATAATTTGCATTGAAATAAAATAAATCTGATTGGCTGTGGCTCCACCCCTTTTCTGAATTTGAACTCCAATCACCCAATGGCCAATTGTACCAGCTACAGGTGATTAATATTTCAAGAGGCTTGTGCCATGAACAGTGCAAGAATGGCAGCAATTAAATATTCCCCCTTGAAAATAAATGGGTGGATTTTGATTAGCTTTTGTACGCTGCACCCATTTTTCTAAATATTTATCCCAGTCACCCAGTGACCAACTGTTCAAAGTTTGAGAAGCCTACTATTAACAGTGTAAGAATGGCTGCAGTTTACATTTTTTCCAATGAAATTTGTATTTTTCTCCACCCACTGATGTTCCGACATTGCTCGGGTATGTAGTTGTCTGGTGGTGACTCCACCCACTTTTTCTAACCCTAACACACAATTATTCAATGTTAAAGTTTTTGAGCTTTGCAGTCTTCGGCATCAATAATTTGCATTGAAATGAAACAAATCTTATTGGCTGTTTTTGGCTCCACCCCTTTTTTCAGAATTTGAACCCCAGTCACCCAATGACCAACTGCACCAGGTTTAAGGCTTGTGCCATTAACAATGCAAGAATGGCAGCGATTAAATATTCACCTCAAAAATCAATAGGTGAATTTTGATTGGCTTTTTTGTTGACACTTACCACCAGTCAGTCACCACCACCACCAGACTTAATTAAAGTGTACACCCTTTCCCGCCATTTTCTACACATTTGTTTATTTTTTTACTGTATTCGTATATAAGTGCAAAATGACTGGCAGAGGTAGAGGACGAGGCACCACCCGAAGAGGCAGCGCCATTGCAGCAGCCACTGCCAGCAGCAGCAGCAGGTCTGTGACTGGTCGGCCGCCAGCCACTGACCGCAGATTTGTGGAGGAGGGAGCAGAGGCGCAACAGCAGCGCGTTGCGCCCATCTTTGAGACGGGTCGTCGCCCCCGGCCCATTCTGGAGAGTCAAGCGCAGGCTCTGGTGGAAATGATGGCGGTGCAGGAAGCCACCGTTTCCAGCCAGGCCTCCAGCACCAGCGAGACCAGTGCCACCACCACCAGCACGGTCCGCAGCAGGCCTCCACCACCGCTTGAGGTCATGGTCACGGTGACCCCACCGACCAGCCTGCCCTCACTGAGCTCAGTCTTCACCCTAGTGACTGCAGCCGTGTACAGGGATATTCTGGAGAATTTTGAGCAGGAGATAATGGGGACATCATCATGCAAGGAGGAGGAGTTGGAGGTGGAGCAGTTTATTGTTGGCGCTGATGAGGAGGGCGTGATGCAGGGGATTTTGGGCCACTGGATGTGGTTGAGGTGGGCTCAGAGGACATGTTTGGGGATGATGATGACGTGCTGGATGCTTCCTATGTGCTAGCTATTACGCCACTACAATAGCTATACTGTTGTATAAAAAAAAAAAAAAAATCTGAGGTGTCTGGGTTGAAAACTGTGCTGTCCCAGTTGTGCATTGGGCACAATGTGGGCTGCACGACTGCTGTCCGGAACCTCCTCCTGCTCTTTACTGTTTATTTTCAGCCATGGTACCAACGCTAGGTACCATTGGCGTGTGACATTGTCTGCTGCCATACATCACTACTCCTCCTCCTCCTCCTGCTGCTGCTGCTGCTACTACAGTTACCCTCCTGCCTGTCTGTGTTCCCACCGCCAGGGTCTACAGAATTATGCACTGCTGCCATGTGCCACCACTAGCTATTACGCCACTACAATAGCTATACTGTTGTATAAAAAAAAATCTGAGGTGTCTGGGTTGAAAACTGTGCTGTCCCAGTTGTGCATTGGGCACAATGTGGGCTGCATGACTGCTGTCCAGAACCTCCTCCTGCTCTTTGCTGTTTATTTTCAGCCATGGTACCAATGCTAGGTACCATTGGCCTGTGACATTGCCTGCAGTGCTGCCATACGTCACTACTCCTCCTCCCCCTCCTCCTGCTGCTGCTGCTACTACAGGTATCCTCCTGCCTGTCTGTGTTCCTACCGCCAGGGTCCACAGAATTATGCGCTGCTGCCATGCGCCACCACTAGCTATTATGCCACTACAATAGCTATACTGTTGTATAAGAAAAAAAAAATGAGGTGTCTGGGTTGAAAACTGTGCTGTCCCAGTTGTGCATTGAAAAAATCTATTAACCCTTCGCACTCTCGCATGCAAATGTTCAAACAAATGCATTCACAGATTCACTCATCCAGGCACAACTGTTATCCCTACAGCTACTTTAAAAGCCGGGGTTTTAGTTCATAGAAGAATGCTTCTTATGCATAGCTGGAGGACTGCAGTGTGCAGTGCTTTGATTATATGTAAATAAGGCTTAGGATAATCTCTAGAACAGTGGTCCTCAATCTAAGGCCTGTGGGCCGAATGTGGTCCCCTGAGGCTTTTTTTACTGCCCCCCCCCCCCCCACACACACACACACACAAAATGTATTATAGATGCAGTCAGCTACATCCTTAAATATTGGTGGTCCGCATATAGAATGAAGCCAAAAAGCAGTAATTCGCTGGTTTCCAATGAAGTTCCACATCCTGGCTCGCAAATACTTCTACCTTATTTTATGTATACTCCAGCCCCCCAGCAGTCTGAAGTATGCTTACTCAGCCCTCGACCCAAAACGTTTGGGGACCCCTGGTCTAGAAGAACATTTTTTTTTGTGTTTGCTGTCTTTTTTTTTAGCTTAGTGTGCCATTTTGTAATATTTTAATAGCCCCTCAATGAAGCATTATGCTGCTGCTGTGGTTTTAGACAAGATCATCTCTAAGTACCATAGACATCTGCCCAATATGACTGTGGGTTATCTAACGTACGATTCTTGTGGAGACCACATAAAGTCTTCTCGTGATGCTCTGCACATTTTATCTGGACGGAAGATGGAGGCTCCTAATTACTCATGCATGGAACACGGAGAAGTGGCTGCTTTCATTACAGACAACACTTTGTCAGATCAGCTTCTGGGCTTGTATGGCTACACAAAGGTAAGTTTGAAAAGTTGCTCAAAGAGTTAAGACTATATTCAGAATTGGATGTCAGTAAATTAATCCACTAAACAGCAAAACAAACAAGTTTTACAGATTTATATGCAGGAAGCTTGGAATCAGGATGATAGTATTTTTCAGCTAGCCAATAAATGGCTGATAACCCTGATTCAAATGGCTGATAACCCTGATTCAGCTAGCCAATAAATGGCTGATAACCCTGATTCAGCTAGCCAATAAATGGCTGATAACCCTGATTCAGCTAGCCAATAAATGGTTGATAACCCTGATTCAGCTAGCCAATAAATGGCTGATAACCCTGATTCAGCTAGCCAATAAATGGCTGATAACCCTGATTCAAAATGTCTTGTCTTGATTCTTGGCTTGCATGGTACAACACTCTACAGCTCTATTTTATGTAGTTATTTATGAAAAAATTCTCTCACAGCTCCTCAAATCAAAGTGTCTGCTCGTACGGTGTAAGTAGGGTGTTCTATTTTATGCCACCTAAAGCACACCCCTATACCTACCCCTCTCCTCCCCACAAGTAAGAATTGAAGTCAGATTTCATGTTATCAGAATCATAATCAATTTATTTTTGCCAAGTAAGTTTGCACCTACAAGGAATTTGTCTTGGCAGTTGCTTAACAAACACAAACAAAAACAATACAAGGACAGACAGTGTGTATATTACAAGTCAAGGACATTATAAGTATAGTGGCAGTAAGCAATGTGAGAATTGTTCATTTTCAGTTCTGTGCTGATTACTTTCAAGTCCTAGCAGCTCTAACGTGGTTCAGCATTAAGTATGGCTACCGCTTGAGGAAAAAAGCTGTTCCTGTGTCTAGTGGTTTTGGTAGCGATTGACCGGAATCTTACTCCTGAAGGCATGCGCTGGAAGATGGAGTGAGCTGGGTGAGAGGGGTCAGAGGCAATTTTGGTCGCTCTATTTCTGCACCTGCTAGCGTAAAGATCCTGCAGAGAAGGTAAGCTACAGCCAATTATCCTTTCTGCTGTTTGGATGATGCGCTGCAGCCTCCCCTTTTCTAATGCTGAGCAGGAGCCGAACCATACAGTCATAGATGATCTTATGATGGATTTGATGATTGCAGTGTAGAACTGCACCATTAGATTTTGAGGTAGGCCAAACTTTTTCAGCTGCCGTAGATGGTACGTTCTATGTTGCGCTTTCTTGTCAATAGTGGCAGTGTTGTTGTCCCATTTTAGGTCGTTTGAGATCGTGGACCCAAGAAACTTGAATGACTTTACCTGGGTTATTGTGGATCCATTTATGGTTAAGGGGAGGTGCTTGGGGGGAGATCTCCTAAGGTCTATTATCATCTCCATAGTTTTGAGAGCATTTAGTTCCAAGTTGTTGCTGCTGCACCAGGAGGAAAGCTGTCCCACCACATGCCTGTATGCAGACTCATCCCCATTTTGTATGAGACCAACTACTGTTGTGTCGTCTGCAAACTTCAAAAATCTTAACAGATGGATCTGTGGAGATGCAGTCATTGGTGTAAAGTGAGTAGAGCAGTGGGGAAAGCACACAGCCCTGGGGTTCCCAAGCTTCCCAAGTCTAACATGCTGTCTCCTGTCGGTTAAGAAATTGGTTATCCATTTGCAGATTGATTCAGGTATGTGTAGCTGGGAGAGCTTGCTGTGCAGCAGTGATGGAATTATGGTATTAAATGCAGAGCTGAAATCTATAAATAAGACCCTGGTGTAGGTTCCTGGGGTGTCTAGATGCTGTAGTACATAATTCATACACTTGTTCACGGCATCGTCTGCAGATCTATTAGGCCTGTAGGCGAATTGCAAAGAGTTCAGCAGGGGATCCGTGATGGATTTTAGAAAAGTCATTACCAGTTTTTCAAATGCTTTCATGACTAATGATGTCAGGGCAACAGGCCTGTAATCATTTAAGCATGTAGGTTTTTGTTTTTTTTTGGAATTGGTACAATAGTTGAGCTTTTAAAACAGGCAGGAACAATTGAGAGTTCTAGAGATGCTTTGAATATGTCTGTGAATACAGGCCCTAATTGATCGGCACAGAGATTCAAGCATTTTGCAGAGACAGTGTCTGGCCCCATTGCTTTCCTAGTGTTTTGTCTTTTGAAGTCTTTTTACTAGTGTTGGGCGAACAGTGTTCGCCACTGTTCGGGTTCTGCAGAACATCACCCTGTTCGGGTGATGTTCGAGTTCGGCCGAACACCTGACGGTGCTCGGCCAAACCGTTCGGCCATATGGCCGAACTAAGAGCGCATGGCCGAACGTTCCCCGAACGTTCGGCTAGCGCTGTGATTGGCCGAACGGGTCACGTGGTTCGGACCCGAACGCGCTCTGATTGGCCGAACTGTCACGTGGTTCGGGTAAATAAATACCCGAACCACGTCATATCTCCGCCATTTGTCTGTGGGTTTAGCTTTGGGTAGGCAGGCAGGGTAGTTCGCGCTCCAGCCACGCTAGCCAGGGTCCCCCCTGTCATTGTGTCACTGCTGGGAACAGTAGTACACCGCTTGCTCAGCCACACTATATAGCATTCTGTTTACTGCCACTCTGTGTACCTCGCTCAGCCACACTATATAGCATTCTGTTTACTGCCACTCTGTGTCTGCTGGGAATAGTAGTACACCGCTTGCTCAGCCACACTATATAGCATTCTGTTTACTGCCACTCTGTGTACCTCGCTCAGCCACACTATATAGCATTCTGTTTACTGCCACTCTGTGTCTGCTGGGAATAGTGGTACACCGCTCGCTCAGCCACACTATATAGCATTATGTTCACTGTTCTGTGTCTGCTTGGAATAGTGGTACACCGCTCGCTCAGCCACACTATATAGCATTCTGTTTACTGTTCTGTGTCTGCTGGGAATAGTGGTACACCGCTCGCTCAGCCACACTATATAGCATTCTGTTTACTGTTCTGTGTCTGCTGGGAATAGTGGTACACCGCTCGCTCAGCCACACTATATAGTATTCTGTTCACTGTTCTGTGTCTGCTGGGAATAGTGGTACACCGCTCGCTCAGCCACACTATATAGCATTCTGTTCACTGTTCTGTGTCTGCTGGGAATAGTGGTACACCGCTCGCTCAGCCACACTATATAGCATTCTGTTTACTGTTCTGTGTCTGCTGGGAATAGTGGTACACCGCTCGCTCATCCACACTATATAGCATTCTGTTCACTGTTCTGTGTCTGCTGGGAATAGTGGTACACCGCTCGCTCAGCCACACTATATAGCATTCTGTTCACTGTTCTGTGTCTGCTGGGAATAGTGGTACACCGCTCGCTCATCCACACTATATAGCATTCTGTTCACTGTTCTGTGTCTGCTGGGAATAGTGGTACACCGCTCGCTCAGCCACACTATATAGCATTCTGTTCACTGTTCTGTGTCTGCTGGGAATAGTGGTACACCGCTCGCTCAGCCACACTATATAGCATTCTGTTCACTGTTCTGTGTCTGCTGGGAATAGTGGTACACCGCTCGCTCAGCCACACTATATAGCATTCTGTTTACTGTTCTGTGTCTGCTGGGAATAGTGGTACACCGCTCGCTCAGCCACACTATATAGCATTCTGTTTACTGTTCTGTGTCTGCTGGGAATAGTGGTACACCGCTCGCTCAGCCACACTATATAGCATTCTGTTTACTGTTCTGTGTCTGCTGGGAACAGTAGTACACCGCTCGCTCAGCCAGAGTATATAGCATTGTGTTTACTGCCACTCTGTGTACACCGCTCAGCCAGACTATATACCATTGTTTACTGACACTCTGTGTACACCGCTCAGCCAGACTATATACCATTGTTTACTGACACTCTGTGTACACCGCTCAGCCAGACTATATACCATTGTTTACTGCCACTCTGATTCTGCTGGGAACAGTAGTACACCGCTCGCTCAGCCAGACTATATACCATTGTTTACTGACACTCTGTGTACACCGCTCAGCCAGACTATATACCATTGTTTACTGCCACTCTGATTCTGCTGGGAACAGTAGTACACCGCTCGCTCAGCCAGACTATATACCATTGTTTACTGACACTATATAGCAGACTATATAGCATTGTGTGTACACCGCTCAGCCAGACTATATACCATTGTTTACTGACACTCTGTGTACACCGCTCAGCCAGACTATATACCATTGTTTACTGCCACTCTGATTCTGCTGGGAACAGTAGTACACCGCTCGCTCAGCCAGACTATATAGCATTGTGTTTACTGCCACTCTGTGTACACCGCTCAGCCACACTATATAGCATTGCGTACTCTGCCAGTCAGTGTGTATATTGCTGGGATCAGTAATACTCCACTCACCGTCAACCACTATATGAGCTCAACATGAGTTCCCCAGAGACCTCCGCTGTGAGCAGCACTCCCAACAACAGCAACAGCCAACGCCCCACGCAAGCTATAACATCCACCCCAGCAGCCAGTGGTCAGCAGCAGCCCTCCCCGGAGGAGAACGTTGTGTCCATCAGTCCGTCGCCAGAGCGATTAATGAGGGCTGCCATTGAGGAGATGATGGGGCCTGATGTGGAGGAGGAGGTCTGGCTCAGGCCAGCATCCCAAGTTAATGTTGAGGACGATGAGGGGTCTGTGTCTGGGGATGTTGGGGTGGCAGAGGTGGTGGGTGGGTCAGACTCAGGAGAAGAGTTGTATGATGAGGATGATGATCGGGACCATCTGTATGTGCCTCAGAGTCCGACCCCGGAAAACATGTTGTATCGTGTGTTTAGGTACTAAAATCTGCGTTCCCTCCCAGTAGTGTTGGGCGAACAGTGTTTGCCACTGTTCGGGTTCTGCAGAACATCACCCTGTTCGGGGTGACTATATAGCAGACTATATAGCATTGTGTTTAATGCCACTCTGTGTACACGGCTCAGCCACACTATATAGCATTGTGTTTACTTCCACTCTGTGTCTGCTGGGAACAGTAGTACACCGCTCACCCGCCACTGTATAGCATTGTGCTCTGTGTCACTGCTGACAATAGTGGTACACCGCTCACCCACCACTGTATAGCATTTCTGTACTGCCACTGTACTGCTGCCAGTCAGCGTGTACTTTAAGGATAAGTGAAATGAGGAAGAAATCCGGTGAAAGAGGGAGGGGCAAGGGAAGAGGTGTTTCCCCTGACGGTTCACGTACAGGCCACAGGGGAGCACCCAAGAAAACCCACTCAATACTGCCCATGTTGTCCAGGACAACAACCCTCACAGATCCAAAAGAACAGGACCAGATAATTACTTGGATGACCTCTCAAGCGTCCAGCAGTGGGTTAAGCAGCACCAGCACATCACGCACGAGGTCCGAGTCCTCAGCCAGTTAAAGTCTGGGCTTTCTTTGAAGACTGCACTGAGGATGTTACCATGGCGATTTGCAAGGTGTGCAAGACCCGCCTGAGCAGGGGGAAAAGTATTAACAACCTCTCCACCACCAGCATGAGCCGCCACATTCTATCCAAACATCCCACTCTGTGGGCAAACGCGGCAGGACAGGGTACCACCAGCAACACTGCCTCCCTTGGGTTCACCAGACTCACCACCAGACCCGCCTCAGCAGCAGCAGTAGCCCAGCCATTGCGTGGTTCACAACATTCACAAACATCAGATGATGCTGACACTGTCACTTTCCGGACTAGTGCTCTTGAGGTCTCCCAGTGTTCATCAAACACAACAACCAACAGCCCTTCGGTGTGCAGCGCTACGGTTGAGTTGTCTGTCTCTGAGATGTTTGAGCACAAGAGGAAATTGCCAGCAAATGACCCCCGGGCCGTGGCAGTAACAGCCAGCCAGCATAGCCAAGCTTCTGGCCTGCGAAATGCTGCCATATCGAGTGGTGGAGACAAACAGCTTCAAGGGCATGATGTCAGTGGCCATCCCACGTTACGTGGTTCCCAGCCGCTACCACTTTGCGCGCTCTGCAGTGCCTGAGTTGCATGAGCACGTGGTCAGCTAAATAACCCGAAGCTTGAAGAATGCCGTTGCCTGCAAGGTTCACCTCACCACTGACACCTGGACGAGTGCGTTCGGCCAGGGTCGATACATCTCCCTTACCGCGCACTGGGTGAACCTTGTGGAGCCTGGCAGCGATTCCTCACCTGCTACGGCGCGGGTGTTGCCCACGCCGCAAACAGCTGGATAACAACAGCAGCACCTACCTCTCTGACTCCTTCTCCTCCAACGCATCTCAAAGCTGTACCTCATCCGGAAATGCTAACCCAGCACCAGCAGCAGTAGGATCGTGGAAGCAGTGCAGCACAGCTGTTGGCATGCGTCAGCAAGCGTTGCTGAAGCTGATCTGCCTTGGGGATAAGCAGCACACAGGGGAGGAAATTTGGAGGGGAATAAAGGAACAGACGGATTTGTGGCTGGCACCGCTGGACCTGAAACCGGGCATGAAGCTAGACACCTGGCACGAACTGGCAATGTACGCAATAGAGGTGCTGGCTTGCCCGGCAGCCAGCGTTATGTCGGAACGCTGATGCCGGAGGCATCATCACAGATCGGCGTATCCGCCTCTCCACAGAAAATGCAGACCGTCTGACTCAAATTAAAATGAATCAATCCTGGATTGGAAACGACTACGCAACACTCCTGGACCCCAACCAAGTAACATGACCGATGAACATCTGGGATGGTTTAGCGTTTCCGGTCCTTGTTTATTGAACCTCTCATCTGTATTACATTTATGACTGCATGGCGGCAAAAAGCATTGCTGCTATATCCGCACGCTTTTTGTCCTCATGCAAGGCCTGGGTTGTTGTGTCTCACAAAGCGTGGCCTTCTCCTCCTGCGCCTCCTCCTGTTCCATCACGTGTGCTGCTGCTGCTGCTGCTGCTGCTGGGTTACCGTTGCCGGTCCCTGTTTATGGAACCTCTTATCTTTATTACATTTATGACTACATGGCGGTACAAAGCATGCTATCCGCACGCTTTTTGTCCTCATGCAAGGCCTGGGTTGTTGTGTCTCACAAAGCGTGGCCTTCTCCTCCTGCGCCTCCTCCTGTTCCATCACGTGTGCTGCTGCTGCTGCTGCTGCTGCTGGGTTACCGTTGCCGGTCCCTGTTTATGGAACCTCTTATCTTTATTACATTTATGACTACATGGCGGTACAAAGCATGCTATCCGCACGCTTTTTGTCCTCATGCAAGGCCTGGGTTGTTGTGTCTCACAAAGCGTGGCCTTCTCCTCCTGCGCCTCCTCCTGTTCCATCACGTGTGCTGCTGCTGCTGCTGCTGCTGCTGGGTTACCGTTGCCGGTCCCTGTTTATGGAACCTCTTATCTTTATTACATTTATGACTACATGGCGGTACAAAGCATGCTATCCGCACGCTTTTTGTCCTCATGCAAGGCCTGGGTTGTTGTGTCTCACAAAGCGTGGCCTTCTCCTCCTGCGCCTCCTCCTGTTCCATCACGTGTGCTGCTGCTGGGTTAGCGTTGCCGCGTGGTCCCTGTTTATTGAACCACTTATCTTTATTACATTTATGACTGCATGGTGGTACAAAGCATGCTATCCGCACGCTTCTTGTCCTCATGCAAGGCCTGGGTTGTTGTGTCTCAAAGCGTGGCCTTCTCCTCCTGCGCCACCCTCCTCCTGTTCCATCACGTGTGCTGCTGCTGGGTTAGCATTACCGGTCCCTTTTCCTGGAACCTCTTATATGTATTACATTTATGACTGCATGCCGACAAAAAGCATGTTACCTGTGCAAAGAAAACAGACATTTCCCGCATTTAAAAGACAGTTTTCCCTTTGAAACTTTAAAATCGATTTTCTCAAAAACTATAAGCTCTTTTTGCTAAATTTTTTTTCCTCTTGTACCCACTCCCAAGGTGCACATACCCTGTAAATTTGGGGTATGTAGCATGTAAGGAGGCTTTACAAACCACAAAAGTTCGGGTCCCCATTGACTTCCATTATGTTCGGAGTTCGGGTCGAACACCCGAACATCGCGGCCATGTTCGGCCTGTTCGGCCCGAACCCGAACATCTAGATGTTCGCCCAACACTACTTTTTACATCTGATTGGAATATTGGTAGAGCATGCACATTTGGGGACAGGTTAGCAGATTGTGTCTGGTCTGCTGTGTTGTGTAGATACAGAGGCACTGCAGGGGGTGGAGACGATGGCTGGCTGGAGGAGTGCTCAGTTTGCCTGTTACACAGATGCAGACTGACTTGGTGTGTTTGGCTATTGTTGCTAGTGTCAAAATGCCCCTTCTCCCCCCCTAGTTTAAGCATCCACAAAATTGTCAGCACACCAGTCCTTCAAAGCAATTGTGTCTTAATCTACAGGTTAAACTCAAAAAATTAGACTCATTACATGCAAATATAAACATCTTAAAGAGAACCCGAGGTGGGTTCTAAGAATAATATCCGCACACAGAGGCTGGGTCTGCCTACACAGCCCAGCCTCTGTTGCTATGTAGTGCCCCCCCAGGCCCCCCCTGCACTCTGCTATGCCCCCATAAATCACAGCCGCGCTGTTGACTCGTAGCGTGTCGCAGCCGGCTGTGTTTACCTATGTAGTGTCACTCTCTCCGCTCCCCTGCCTCCTGCATAGCTCCGGTTCCTGACCGCGTCCCTTCCCTCCCATCAGCCAGGAGGGAAGGGACACGGGCGGGACCGGTACTATGCAAGATCCTAGCAACACCCCTGTTAAACCCTACAATATTCTCAGTTGCCTTAACTGCACAATGAACTCTCAGCATAAGAAATATCCCAATATTCTTCAATTTCCACTTTGTTTCTGCAAAAGAACAAGTGAAGTAGACACATCTGAGACACCGGGCCCATATGCAATTACCTTTTTCTTCTGAGTTTTCTTCTAGGTGGTATTTTCATAACTAGTCAATTAAATGCCTTTTAAGCCACTAGCAAGCAAGAACATACTCAAAATAATTTTAATAGCACTTTTTTATTTTCGTTTTGCTACCTTTTCAATTGCAAAGCATTGAAAATATATTTTAAAACGAAAAAGTATCTCCTATGAAAAAAACTCAGGATGAAATGTTAAAGTTGCCCCAAACCAAACATTTTTTTTAATTCAAAATATTTAGTTGCACCACTCTGACACATACACATATAAATAAACACTCCTTCAAGCCCATGAGCATTTCAGTGCATGCTTTTCACCCTTCTCTTTTCATAGCTAGGGTTATACTGGGGGCAGCCATTATCAATTCCTCCATTGCCGGACACCACCTACTCCAGCAGTTTGCCAGATTCTGTCCTGGCAATATGAAAGGAAGGGAGGGGTTTCTCCAATAAATGTAAAATATTTTATATTTGTCATCATGCAGTTGAAAAAAGGCTGCTATTTGTTATTATAATTTACAAAATAGATTTTATTTCTGAAATGTTGTATTTTTAATTTGGGTCCACTTTAAGTGCATATGGGCCCTGCACTTGAATTGCAAAACTAGCTGTTTGCTAATGCTGGAGCATTTTGAAAAGCATTTTTTTTTTTTCAAGTGCCTAAAAATGTCTATTTTCCCATGGACCAAAATAATCCTCATTTCCCTTGCCACAATCCATACAAGACTGCTGCTTTTTCAGCAAAGCCTTCTATGAATTCTCACAAGTAGTTTACAAGACCAAGAAACTGACACAGTGCCTTGTAATTAGTTGGAAATGGAATGGGAAGTAACATGACAGTTTAACCCTTTTCTGCAATGCTTGTCCTATACCATGGGCAATCGTCACTCCGAAGTATTCTACTTCAGTCTTTAGAAGTTGTACCTTGTCAGGCCTGGGGCACACCAAAACCGCTAGCAGATCCATAAAAAGGAATTCCACCCTCCACTACGGGAGTTTCCACCCGGGTGGTGTGAAGGATGGGATTCCGGGAAGTCAGTTTTCAAGGGTAGACAGGATTGTGAGTGAGCCCGAGAAATGTGCTGACCGCAAGAATGAGCTCTGTTGGAGATTCCGTTCCAGGGGATATCCCATGGAAGCTCTAAGTGAGAAGAAACGCTCCCGGGGTCGTCGACTGAGGGGGGTGCCACGTATTCCATTTGTTTCAACCTTTAATATTTGTAGCGACGTGATCTCACGTACGGTGCGTCGTCATTGGCACTTGTTGAGGGATGGTTTCCCCACAGTGCCTGAATTTAGGTTTCCTCCCATGATGTCGTTCCGCCGCGCCCCTACATTACGCGATAAATTGCGTGTGAAAACAGCACCTCAGGCTCAGTCTCGCATTGCTAAAACTGGGATGTTCCCCTGCCTGTCCTGCCATATGTGCAACAGTGTTATACGTGGTAACACCTTCTTGCATCCTACCTTGGGTACTGTGTATCATATCAGGGGGCACTACACATGTGACTCTAGTCACGTTGTTTATTTGTTGAAGTGTCCTTGTAGCTTTATTTATATAGGTATGACTACACAGTGCCTCAAGGTTAGGATCTCTGCACATAAATCAGCCATTAGGAATGGCACGGCAGGGCAGGCAGTGGCGGAGCATTTCAAATGTTGTGGGCACAATGTTTCTCAGCTTCGGGTAATGGCCATTGATGGGGTTCCATTAACTTGGAAAGGAGGTGATAGACTCAAGGAACTCTTGCGGAGGGAGGCGGGCTGGATTAGACGACTGGATGCCATGGGGAGGGCAGGGCTCAATCGGGAGCTGGATTTGGGTTTCTGCATTTAATCCTTGGGTGACTCATTTGTACATCTCTGCTATGATAAGTATTATAGTTATGTGGCACTTTAATGTTTTAATATGCTTTTATTTTGTATTTCTGACCTTCATAGGAAGTGGATGGAGTGCGAGAGGTGTTCCCCTTTAACCCCGCTATGGTGTGGTGAGTGCTGCGGTCTGTGTATATGGTGGTGCGTCCTGGTTACTATGGGAACGTTGCCGGCCGCTCTAGCACCGCCCTCCGCTACTATGCGTGGGCTGCGTGTGTGCTGGGTAAATGTATTGGGCGCATATGATTGGCTGTAGTGCTCTCAGCTGACTGGGTCATGTGATTAGGTCACATGACGTTGTCGTCATACCGCTCGCTTCCGTGGATGGAAGCGGCGGTTTTGGAACCATGATGCGCCGTTACGTTTCCAGCAGTGCTGCGTGCAGTAGGAACCCCTCTTGCGCGCCTGATTGGTGAGTGAAATTTTAAATTGTGCAGCATCTATTGGTCCTTCTTGGACGATATAAGTCTCCCATCAGGTCCTCCGATTGCACTTCCTGTGATTGGTCACAAGTTCACTATGTGGGTGTGTTTTTCTATTTAAATGTATGTGTTATATTCAGTTTGGTATACGTGATTATTGAGCAACTTGACAAAGGCCACAAGGGGCCGAAACAGCATGTCTGTTGTTGTTATCATGTCTGCTGCTATTAAATCTTGAAGAGCTACAGATACTGTGTGGTGCCGGTCTTTGTTGGAATACGTATCGCTGGCAATATGAAAGGAAGGGAGGGGTTTCTCCAATAAATGTAAAATATTTTATATTTGTCATCATGCAGCTGAAAAAAGGCTGCTATTTTTTATTATAATTTACAAAATAGATTTTATTTCTGAAATGTTGTATTTTTAATTTGGGTCCACTTTAAGTGCATATGGGCCCTGCACTTGAATTGCAAAACTAGCTGTTTGCTAATGCTGGAGCATTTTGAAAAGCATTTTTTTTTATTTTTCAAGTGCCTAAAAATGTCTATTTTCCCATGGACCAAAATAATCCTCATTTCCCTTGCCACAATCCATACAAGACTGCTGCTTTTTCAGCAAAGCCTTCTATGAATTCTCACAAGTAGTTTACAAGACCAAGAAACTGACACAGTGCCTTGTAATTAGTTGGAAATGGAATGGGAAGTAACATGACAGTTTAACCCTTTTCTGCAATGCTTGTCCTATACCATGGGCAATCGTCACTCCGAAGTATTCTACTTCAGTCTTTAGAAGTTGTACCTTGTCAGGCCTGGGGCACACCAAAACCGCTAGCAGATCCATAAAACGCTAGCGGTTTTGGGTGCGGATGACAGAGTTTAGTCCCAGTGCACACCGGGCAAATATTGATGCAATCCGCCGGCCGCATTCACCTGAGCATCCGCGTGGCTAATGTATTTCAATGGGCTGGTGCACTCCGGCGGTTTGAGGTTTTAAGCAAACCGCAAACGTGCAGCAAGAGGCATGTTTGCGGTTTGTTAAAAACCTCAAACCGCCGGTGTGCACCAGCCCATTGAAATACATTACCTGAGCGGCTTTACAGGTGGATGCGGCCGGCGGATCGCATCAAGATCCGCTCGGTGTGCACTGGGCCTCAGTATTCATTTTTAAACATGCTTCTGACGATATCATGAGCAATTTATCCAACAATTGCAAAATGTTGACTCTCTGTTTCAGTGAAAACTAGTATATCATTGATATGAGATAATGCAATCTGGAATTTTGACAACACCTTTATAATAGCTTCAAAAAAATTGAAAGTGAAGCATGGAAACCTTGTGGGAACCTTAGAAAGACATTGTGTGCATCTTTAAAGAGACACTAAAGCAAATAAATGTTGCCCTTTTTACCTTATTATTCGCTTCAGTGCTCTCAACACAAGTAAACCACCGCATCCCCGCTGCAAAACGAGGGCTGCAGAGAGCCCAAATTCCCGGGGGGCAATCCGGCCGGCATTTCCTCAAAGAGGCAGAGCTTTCAGCTTCAGCTCTGCCTCTACTGCTGTCAATCACGGCGGATCGCCGCCTTTCCCCGCCCCTCTGACTCTTCCTTTACACAGAGGGGCGGGTAGAGGCTGAGATCCGTGTGGCGATTGTCATTAGGAGGGGCAGAGCTACAGCTGGCAGCTCTGCCTCTCAGCGTAGCAAAATCCATGACCAAGTTGGTTGTGGATGTTTGCAGAGGAATTTGAGGGCTCTGCAGATCAATAAAGTGAATTATAAGGTAAAAAGGGCAAAATTAATTCGCTTCAGTGTCTCTTTAAATGTAAATCCAAACTTATACTGACAACTCATTACCAGTATAATGAAGAAATATCCATTGACTATATGCAGACATGAAAAGTAGTTGACATTGGCTGATAATTAGGACTTGACGTTTGGTGTACTTGCTACAATTGGGGCAATCCTACATATATCCCATTACTAGCTGGACACCCGGCGTTGCCCGGGTCTGTATTTGCCTGGTGTTGGCCCCACCCACTTTTCCGAACCCACAATTACTTAATTACTTAATGACCAAGTTTGAGCGCTTTGCGGTCTTTGGCATCAATAATTTGCATTGAAATAAAATAAATCTGATTGGCTGTGGCTCCACCACTTTTCTGAAATTGAACCCCAATCACCCAATGGCCAAGTGTGCCAGGTACAGGTGATTAACAGTGCAAGAGGCTTGTGCCATTAACAGTGCAAGAATGGCAGCAATTAAATATTTCCCTTAAAATCAATAGGTGAATTTTGATTGGCTTTTGTACGCTCCACCCACCTTTCTGAATATTGATCCCAGTCACCCGGTGACCAACTATGCAAAGTTTGAGAACCCTACCACTAACAGTGTAAGAATGGCTGCAGTTTACATTTTCCCAATGAAATTTGTATTTTTCTCCACCCACTAATTTCCTGACTTTGTTTGGGTATGTTTTTGGCTCGGTCTTTGCTCCGCCTACTTTTACTAACCCTAACACACAATAACTCAATGACCAAGTTTGTGCACTTTGCGGTCTTTGGCATCAATAGTTTGCATTGAGATTAAACAAATCTGATTGGCTGTTTGTGGCTCCACCCCTTTGTCTAAATTTGAACCCCAGTCACCCAAAGACCAACTGTACCAGGTTTAAGGCTTGTGCCATTAACAGTGCAAGAATGGTAGCAATTACATATTCCCCTCAAAAATCAATAGGTGAATTTTGATTGGCTTTTGTAGGCTCCACCCACTTTTCAGAATATTAATCCCAGCCACCCAGTGACCAACTGTGCAAAGTTTGAGAACCCTACTATTAACAGTGTAAGAATGGCTGCAGTTTACATTTTCTCAGTAAAATGTGTATTTGTCTCCACCCACTGATGACCCGGTATTGCCCGATTATGTATTTGGCTGGTGTTGGCTGCGCCCACTTTTCCTAACCCTAACACACAATTACTCAATTAATCAATGACCAAGTTTGTGAGCTTCACGGTTTTTGGCATCAACAACCTGCATTAAAATGAAACAAATAAGACTGGCTGTTTGTGGCATTACCCCCTTTTATCAATTCAAACCCAAGTCACCCAATGAACAACTGTACCAGGTTAGAGGCTTGTGCCAATAACAGTGCAAGCATGGAAGCAATGTAAATATTCCCCTTGAAAATCAATAAGTGAATTATGATTGGCTTTTGTAGGCTCCTCCCACCTTTCTGAATATTAATCCCAGTCACCCAATGACCAACTGTGCAACGTTTGAGAACCCTACCATTAACAGTGTTAGAATTGAACCCCAATCACCCAATGGCCAACTGTACCAGGTACAGGTGATTAACAGTGCAAGAATGGCAGCAATTAAATATTCCCCTTAAAAATCAATAGGTGGATTTTGATTGGCTTTTATAGGCTCCACCCACTTTCCTGAATATTAATCCCAGTCACCCAGTGACCAACTGTGCAAAGTTTAAGAACCCTACCATTAACAGTGTAAGAATGGCTACAGTTTACATTTGCGCAATGGAATTTGTATTTTTCTCTACCCACTCATTTCCTAACATTGTTCAGGTATGTTTTTGGCTGGTGTTGGCTTCGCCTACTATTTCTAACCCTAACACACAATTACTCAATAACCAAGTTTGTGAGCTTTGCAGTCTTTGGCATCAATAATTTGCATTGAGATTAAACAAATCTGATTGGCTGTTTGTGGCTTCATCCCTTTGTCTAAATTTGAACCCCAGTCACCCAATGACCAACTGTACCAGGTTTAAAGAGACTCTGAAGCGAGAATAAATCTCGCTTCAGAGCTCATAGTTACCAGGGGCACGTGTGCCCCTGCTAAACCACCTCTACAGCGTTGCTAAACGGGGGTCCCTTCACCCCCAAACCCCCCACTGCAACACTTGGTCGCAGACTTGGTCGCTCCTGGAGGCAGGGCTAACGGCTGCACTCCTGCCTCCAGTTGCGTCTATCAGCGGCGCATCGCTGCCTCTCCCCCGCCCCTCTCAGTGAAGGAAAACTGAGAGGGGCGGGGGAGAGGCGGAGATACGCGCTGACAGACGCACGTGGGGCAGGGCTGCGGCGGTTAGCCCTGCCCCAACCAGGAAGCGCTCACCCGCTGCACTGAGGGGATTTGGGGGTGAAGGGACCCCTGTTTAGCGGCGCGATAGCGGCGGTTTAGCAGGGGCACACATGCCCCTGCTAACTATGAGGTCTGAAGCGAGATTTATTCTCGCTTCAGACTCTCTTTAAGGCTTGTGCCATAAACAGTGCAAGAATGGTAGCAATTACATATTCCCCTTGAAAATCAATAGGTGAATTTTGATTTTGTTTTTTGTAGGCTCCACCCACTTCTCTGAATATTATTCCCAGTCACCCAGTGACCAATTGTGAAAAGTGTGAGAACCCTACCATTACAAGTGTAAGAATTGCTGCAGTTTACATTTTCTCAGTAAAATTTGCATTTGTCTCCGCCTACTGATTACCCAGCATTGCCGGATATGTATTTTGCAGGTGCTGGCTGCGCCCACTTTTCCTAAGACACAATTAATCAATTACTCAATGACCAAGTTTGTGAGCTTTGCGATGTTTGGCATCAATAACCTGCATTAAAATGAAACAAATCATATTGGCTGTGTGTGGCTCCACCCTGTTTTATGAATGTAAACCCCAGTCACACAATGATCAACTGTACCAGGTTAGAGGCTTGTGCCATTAACAGTGCAAGAATGGCAGCAATGAAATATTCCCCTGAAAAATCAATAGGTAATTTTTGATTGCCTTTTGAAGGCTCCACCCACATTTCTGAATATTAATTCCATTTAAAGGGGAACTGAAGAGAGAGGTATATGGAGGCTGTCATGTTTATTTCCTTTTAATCAATACCAGTTGCCTGGCAGCCCTGCTGGTCTATTTCTCTGCAGTAGTATCTGATTAAAACCAGAAACAAGCATGCAGCTAGTCTTGTCAGATCAGACTTATAAGTCTGAACCACTGAAACACCTGATCTGCTGCATGCTTGTTCAGGGGCTATGGCTAATAGTATTAGAGGCAGAGGATCAGCAGGGCTGCCAGGCAACTGGTATTGTCTAAAAGGAAATAAACATGACAGCCTCCATATACCTCTCTCTTCAGTTCCCCTTTAACCAGTAACCCACTGTGCAAAGTTTGAGAACCCTACTATTAACAGTGTAAGAATGGCTGCAGTTTACATTTTCCCAGTAAAATTTGTATTTGTCTCTGCCCACTGATGACCCAGCATTACCCGCTTATGTATTTGGCGGGTGTTTGCTGTGCCCACTTTCCTAACCCTAACGCACAATTAATCAATTACTCAATTACCAAGTTTGTGAGCTTTGCAGTGTTTGGCATCAATAATTTGCATTGGAATGAAACAAATCTAATTGGCTGTTTGTGGCTCCACTCCCTTTCTGAAATTGAACCCTAGTCACCCAATGATCAACTGTACCAGGTTTGTGCCATTAACAGTGCAAGAATGGCAGCAATGTAAATATTCCCCTTGAAAATCAATAGGTTAATTTTGATCGGCTTTTGTAGACTCCACCCACATTTCTGAATATTAATCCCAGTCACCCAGTAACCAACTGTGCAAAGTTTGAGAACCCTACCATTAACAGTGTAAGAATGGCTGCTGTTTACATTTCCCCAGTAAAATTTGTATTTGTCTCCGCCCACTTATGGCCAGTCGTTGCCCGCTTATGTATTTGGCTGGTGTTGGCTGTGCCTACTTTTCTTACCCTAACACACAATTAATCAATTTCCAAGTTTGTGATCTTTGCAGTGTTTGGCATCAATAATTTGCATTGAAATTAAACAAATCTAATTGGCTGTTTGTGGCTCCACCCCCTTTCTGAAATTGAACCCTAGTCACCCAATGATCAACTGTACCAGGTTTAAGGCTTGTGCCAGTAACAGTGCAAGAATGGCAGCAATTACATATTCCCCTTGACAATCAATAGGTGAATTTTGATTTGCTTTTGTAGGCTCCACCCACTTTTCTGAATATTAATCCCAGTCACCCAGTGACCAATTGTGCAAAGTTTGAGAACCCTGCCATTAACAGTGTAAGAATGGCTGCAGTTTACATTTTCTCAATGAAATGTGTATTTGTCTCCGCCCACTGATGACCCGGTTATGCCCAATTATGTATTTGGCTGGTGTTGGCTGCGCCCACTTTTCCTAACCCTAACACACAATTACTCAATTACTCAATGACCAAGTTTGTGAGCTTTGCGGTTTTTGGCATCAATAACCTGCGTTAAAATGAAACTAATAAGATTGGCTGTTTGTGGCTCCACCCACTTTTATCAATTCAAACCCAAGTCACCCAATGATCAACTGTATCAGGTTTGAGGCTTGTGCCATTAACAGTGCAAGCATGGCAGAAATGAAATATTCCCATGAAAAATCAATAGGTAATTTTTGATTGGCTTTTGTAGGCTCCACCCACATTTCTGAATATTAATCCCAGTCACACAGTAATTAACTGTGCAAAGTTTGAGAACCCTACCATTAACAGCGTAAGAATGGCTGCAGTTTACATTTTGCTAGTAAAATTTGTATTTGTCTCCGCCCACTTATGACCCCCTGTTGCCCACTTATCTATTTGGCTGGTGTTGGCTGTGCCCACTTTTCTAACCCTCACACACAATTAATCAATTACTCAATTACCAAGTTTGTGAGCTTTGCGGTGTTTGACATCAATAATTTGCATTGGAATGAAACAAATCTGATTAGCTGTTTGTGGCCCCACCCCCTTTCTGAAATTGAACCCCAGTCACCCAATGATCAACTGTACCAAGTTTGAGGCTTGTGCCATTAACAGTGCAAGAATGGCAGCAATTACATATTCCCTTTGAAAATCAATAGGTGAATTTTGATTGGTTTTTATAGGCTCCACCCACTTTTCTGAATATTAATCCCAGTCACCCAATGACCAACTGTGCAAAGTTTGAGAACTCTACCATTAACAGTGTAAGAATGGCTGCAGTTTAAATTTTCCAGTGACATTTGTATTTGTCTCCGCCTCCTTTTTGGCTATGGGAATAAAAAGTATCCTATACTTTATTCCAGGTAATGTACTATGTGTGTGCCAAATTTCATTCAAATCCGTTCAGCCATTTTTGCGTGATCGAGTAACAAACATCCAAACATCCAAACATCCAAACATCCAAACTTTCCCATTTATTATATTAGTAGGATTAGTAGGTTAAATGGGAATGTTTGGATGTTTGAATGTTTGTTACTCGATCACACAAAAATGGCGGAGTGGATTTAAATGAAATTTGGCACACACGTAGTACATTACCTTTAAAAAACATATTGGATAGTTTTTATTCCCATAACCAAAAATTGGTCGGAGACAAATACAAATTTCACTGGGAAAATGTAAACAGCAGCCATTCTTACACTGTTAATGGAAGGGCTCTCAAACTTTGCACAGTTGGACACTGAGTGACTTTGATTAATATTCAGAAAAATGGGTGGAACCTACAAAAAACAGTCACAATTCACCTACTAATTTTCAAGGCAAATATGTAATTGCTGCCATTTTTGCACTGTTAATGGCACAAGCCTCAAACCTGGTACAGTTGGTCATTCGGTGACTGTGGCTCAAATCCAGAAAAGGGGTGGAGCCAAAAACAGCCAATCAGATTTGTTTCATTCCAATGCAAATCATGTATGCTTAAAGTGGATCTGAGATGAACTTTTACACATTTCACAATTGTGCCCCTTACATATACTTTACAGGGCATTCCTCAAGCCAAATTTCTTTTATTTTAAGTTTTAATGCCTTTATTCCATATGAAGTAATCAAGCCACCCCCACAGCTCCTCTCCAACGCCGAGGCGTTAGAGTTCCATGTAGCAAGTTCTCATGGAAGCTCAGTCTGGGGAGGAGGAGAAGGCGTTACCAGCTGGGAGCTGCTGAACTCTTTGAGCAGCATCACTGACTGCAGAAACTACTCTTCTGGTTACTCCACCTCTTCCCAGCCGCATCGGCCCAATCAGAAGCCAAGGGGAGGTGCCCACTCATTGAACTCGTGTGCTGTCATGTGGAGATCTTCTGGAGTCAGGATGGGTAATAACGCAGCACACTCGTGCTACTAGGGCTGGATTTCTGTGCAAGGGACTTTACTGTCACTTCAAAGGGGCAGTGGAGAGCCACACATGCTGAATTGCCTATCACAGAAAAGCCCTGTCCACTCCAGCACAGCTGCCTGCAGAGTAATAAAAGTGCCTGAATGCTCTGTATCAGCTGGAGCTCAGTTGGGTAACTTGCTGGCTGCCCAGGCTCTCTCTCCCCCCTGCCGTTATCTGACACACACTTTGCCTGGCAGAGGAGAGCTGAATGTGCTGTATATCTGCAGCGGCCCCGCCCCCTTCACAGACACAAACACAGAAGCATGAGGGAGCCAGGACAGAAAGCTGCTAGTGTTTCTGCAGAAGAGAGTGCCTGGAGTGTGCAAGAAAGTGAACGCTGACACTGCACAGTAGTATGCTAAGGTACACAATGGCTAATACTATATTGGTTTTCTAAATGAAGTCAGAGAACTCTGTGATATGTCCTGCAATCTTCTGCAGTGCTGCTGGCCACCATCTTATCACACCTATTTTTCTGCTTTCTGGAAACTGTGCTGTGTGTGACTGTGTGCCCTTTTCCTTTCTCTTTCCTCAGCTGTCTTTTTGCCTCTCTGCTGTCTCTCACTGAGAATGCACACGATTTCAGGGGCAAGGGGGTGGAGAGGGGCGTGGAGTTTACACAGGCTGAGGAGTGGAGATGCAAAATAGCTTTCCCTGTGTGTAATGGGGACAAGCAGAACATGGCTGCCCGCATTGTATCACAGTAAGAGATCATCGTATACTTTTGAAGCTGTTGGCAGCTAAATTTGCTGTGTAAACTATCTCAACTCTAGATAAGGTATAAAGATAAGTTACTTGTTATAGTTTGTTTTTCATCTCGGATGCGCTTTAAGACCGCAAAGCTCACAAACGAGGTAATTGAGCAACTGAGTAATTGTGTGTTGACATTAAAAACATGGGCGGAGCCAACACCAGCCAAATACATACCTGGGCAACACGGGGTCATCATCTAGTATTTAATATTTATCAATCATTCTTAAGTCTAAACGCATCCTATATGGGGCTTGATTTACTAAGCGGTGCTAACCTACGTAGCACGTCTAAAGTTTTTAGGCGTGCTAACCAGGGTGCTAAGTAGGTTAGCACCTGTTTTCTTTATCAGATCTCACATTTCAACTGAGTTTAAACGTGCTAAGGGCCAGTGCTAAAGTTAGCACCGTTTTGTAAATCGAGCCCATGATGCTTTATCTTTTTTGGAAATGCACCATAAAGGTTGGTTACATACAGAATTGGCTTTTCTAACAACACCTTGATTGAATAGATCTTTAATCAATGTACCAATTGGTTCAATCGCATGTGGTGTTAATTTGCATTGTTTCTGAGGAGGTGAGTCTTCCCCCTCAATGTTGACTATAATATCTTTCATAGTTCCCACTTTATTTCAAAATGTGGACAATAAGAGGGTTCTGTGTGAGAGTAGGGAGAAGTTAGGTCATAGTAATCACCAGGGGGGTCTTAGGGTCAGGCACCACCAGGTGGGTCTTAGGGTTAGGCACCGCTAGGGGGTATAAGGGTTAGGCACCACCAGGGAGGGGTAGGCACCACCAAGGGGTCTTAGTCTTAGGCACCACCAGGGGGGTTAGGGTTAGGCACCACCAGGTAAGGGTTCTGTGTGAGAGTAGGGAGAAATTAAGTCATAGTAATCACCAGGGGCGGTCTTAGGGTTAGGCACCACCAGGGGGGTTAAAGTTAGGTACCACCAGGGGGTCTTAGGGTTAGGCACCACCAGAGAGGGGTTAAAGTTAGGCACCACCAGGGGGGGTCTTGGGGTTAGACACCACCAGGGGAGGGTTCTGTGTGAGAGTAGGGAGAAATTAGGTCATAGTAATCACCTGGGGGGGGTGTCTTAGGGTTAGACACCACTAGGGGGTTAGGGTTAGGCACCCCCAGGGAGAGGTTAGAGTTAGGCACCACCAGGGGGATCTTAGGGCTAGGAACCACCAGAGGAGGGTGCTGTATGAAAGTAAGGAGAAGTCTGGTCATAGTAATAACTTTTCTCGGCTATCCAGAGCTCTTTTATAGCCCAACAAATTTTGCTTATAACAACATCCTTTTTATAAACTAAAACTAGCTTTTCGGCTACACCAGCCACCCTTTTTAGTGGAATTTAGAGGTCAAGGCAGGCTAGGCAGTTGTTAACAACTAGCATAGGAAACTGGAAAAAGTTGGGAGCTAAGTTTAATAGACTATATTCCGCTGAATTGTTGTGGAGTAATGTTCTTTTTTTCCAGATCAGTTATGATGTCCTGGAGCCATTTCCAGGCAAGAGGGATGATCTTTTCAATGCCTTCTTCAGCCTGTCTCAGTATGATAAGCTTTATTACGTGGCTGTAGCTCTGCTCTTGAGACATTTTGGCTGGAACTGGGTTGGAATCATAGTTCCGCATGATGAAAGTGGAGACACCGAGCTGAGAACCCTGACCAAAGAGCTGACCAGGCATGGAATCTGTATAGAGGTTGTTGTTAAGCTTCACAGATGTTATCAAGATAGGGGTAAAGTGGAAAGCATAATAGCCAAGTCAACTGCCAGCATTTTTGTGATCTGTGGACATTTTAATCTTATGTTCTATTATGTGTATTTACTATACAGTCTTTATAGTAAGACATTCATTTTGAGCGACTCCTGGTTTTTGCATCATCACTTCAGTACCTACTACTATTACTTTGTTAACTGCAGCCTAAGTTTTCAACCTTCCTTTGCTGGGAAAATTATGGACAAACTAAACAAAACACACCCTTCAAATGCACTGGAAAATATTTTTTGGAGGTATCATTGTACAAACATAAAGGAAATGCATAATTTTATTTATTACTATTTGATTAAAGTAGACCACTGTAACAGCAGCTCAAACATATTTCATCTGGCTGACACAAGGGACGTAACTTTATATTATGCCATCACTGCAACTACTGTCCTGATCCACGCACTGCAGGACATGCTTTTATATGAAAATAATAAAGGTAATGGACACCGAAAACATGAGTATAGGCATCAGGTAATAATAATAATAATAATAATGATAATAATAATATGAATCATCATCATCATCATTAGTTGAGGGGAGTATAGGATGGTTGTCTAGGCAGAAAAGGAGAAAACTGGCCAAAACTTAGATTCCTCTCTGGCCGTAAATATAGTGCTGAGTCTGCAGAGAGCAGAGCCTAACAGTGCACAGCCGCTCCACCTCCACCAACTAAAGTTGCTCTGTCCGTCTGCTCCATCCCCTCCAGCTATCCACTGGCATAACGCTCAGCGACGGTTGTGATGGTTACAGTGCATGCATGCCCACAGAGACGGCTCTGCATGCCGCCTTGGGCACACATGCCATAGGTTCGCCACCGCTGCCCTATGCAATGGTTGCAATGCTTTAGAGCAGGTTTTCTCAGCCAGGGTTCCTTAAAGGAATTCTATCAAACTTTCACTATTTCTGTACGCATTATAAATCAATTTGCCAACAACAGTAAGAATGATCAAAGCATATATTTTTGCTGTGCAGCTTCTTCTGTCTTTATTTAACTTACTGTCTGTGTCCCCTGAGAAAACTGACGACGACGGGGAATTGGGGCAGTCCATTATTCAAGAGGGGGATCCTCTTGCTGCGTACAGCCATGCTTTATTCTATTGTGATGCTCCTCACACAGCAGAGCGACTTATGCAGCTCACGATCGGCTCATAAAATTACTGAGGAGCCCACTCTCACTGCTAGACTGAAGTAGACTTCCCTGTTCTGAGCTGCGTAATTAGTTGTATCTACACAAAGGTAAACACATGAGCTGGAGGAAGGTGCGTCATTGCTCTGAAGAGAGCCGTAGAGAAAGATTTATTATCATAATAAATCTTCCTCTACGCCTCCTCTTCAGAGCAATGACTGCGCCCTCCTCCAGCTCATGTGTTTACCTTTGTGTAGATACAACTAATTACGCAGCTCAGAACAGGGAAGTCTACTTCAGTCTAGCAGCGAGAGAGGGCTCCTCAGTAACTTTATGAGCCGATCGTGTGCTGCATAAGTCGCTCTGCTGTGTGAGGCATACGGCATACCAGACCAAAATCAGCAACCACTTATTCTCCGCACTCTATGGATATATATAAAGGGAAGGTACCGGTACCAGAGTGTATGGAGTGTGTGTTGATGTGCTGAAGTTGCGGTGTGGTGGAGCGCTCCGCAGTATTTTAATTGGTTTTAGGGTGGGTTAGTGGTTTTGTACTTGCAATATAATAAAGGTTTTCAAAATTGTCAAAATCCTGAGCGGCAGCAATTCTGTTTTTTAAGTGTATGCAGCAAGAGGATCCCCCTCTTGAATAATGAACTGCCCCAATTCCCCGTCGCCGTCAGTTTTCTCAGGGGACACAGACAGTAAGTTAAATAAAGACAGAAGAAGCTGCACAGCAAAAATATATACTTTGATCATTCTTACTGTTGTTGGCAAAATGATTTATAATGCTCACAGAAATAGTGAAAGTTTGATAGAATTCCTTTAAGCACTCTGCAGGGGTTCCTTGGCATTTTACCCCCATCGTGGGGGAAGTATAATACAGCATCTTATAATAGGGAGTACTGTAAAAAGAAGCACTAAATTAGGGGGGTCAAAATAATAAAAAGCACATTAATAAAAAGCACTAGGAGAACGTATAATAAGTGGCAGTGTAGTAGGGAATCCTACTAATATAATAAATGGGAAAGTTCGGATGTTTGGATGTTTGTTACTCGATCACGCAAAAATGGCAGAACGGATTTGAATGAAATTTGGCACACACATAGTACTTTACCTGGAATAAAGTATAGGACTCTTTTAATTCCCATATCCAAAAAGGAGGCGGAGACAATTACAAATTTCACTGAGAAAATGAAAACTGCAGCCATTCTTACAATGTTAATGGCAGGGTTCTCAAACTTTGCACAGTTGGTCACTGGGTGACTGGGATTAATATTCAGAAAGGTGGGTGGAGTCTATAAAAGCCAATCATAATTCACCTATTGATTTTCAAGAGGAATATTTACATTGCTGCCATTCTTGCACTGTTAATGGCACAAGCCTCAAACCTGGTACAGTTGGTCATTGGGTGACTGGGGTTCAATTTGAGAAAGGGGGTGGAGCCACAAACAGCCAATTAGATTTGTTTCATTCCAATGCAAATTATTGATGCCAAACACCGCAAAGCTCACAAACTTGGTAATTGAGTAATTGATTAATTGTGTGTTAGGGTTAGAAAAGTGGGCACAGCCAACACCAGCCAAATACATAAGCAGGAAATATGGGGTCATAAGTGGGCGGAGACAAATACAAATTTTACTGGGAAAATGTAAACTGCAGCCATTCTTACACTATTAATTGTAGGGTTCTCAAATGTTGCACAGTTGATTACTAGGTTACTGGGATTAATATTCAGAAGAGTGGGTGGAGCCTAAAAAAGTCAATCAAAAATTACCTATTGAGTTTTCAGGGGAATATTTCATTGCTGCTATTCTTGCACTGTTAATGACACAAGCCTCAAACCTGGTACAGTTGATCATTGGGTGACTGGGTTTTAAATTGATAAAAGGGGGTGGATCCACAAACAGCCAATCTGATTTGTTTCATTTTAATGCAGGTTATTGATGCCAATGACCGCAAAGCTCACAAACTTGGTCATTGAGTAACTGAGTAATTGTGTGTTAAGGTTAGGAAAAGTGGGCGCAGCCAACACCAGCCAAATACATAATCGGCCAATACCGCATCATCAGTGGGCAGAGACAAATACAAATTTCACTGAGAAAATGTAAACTGCAGCCATTCTTACACTGTTAATAATAGGGTTCTCAAACTTTGCACAATTGATCACTGGGTGACTGGGATTAATATTCAGAAAGTGGGTGGAGCCTACAAAAGACAAAATTCACCTATTGATTTTCAAGGGGAATATGTAATTGCTGCCATTCTTGCACTGTTAATGGCACAAGCCTTAAACCTGGCACAGTTGGTCATTGGGTGACTGGGGTTCAAATTTAGACAAAGGGGTGGAGCCACAAACAGCCAATCAGATTTGTTTAATCTCAATGCAAATTATTTATGCCAAAGACCGCAAAGCGCACAAACTTGGTCATTGAGTTATTGTGTGTTAGGGTTAGAAAAAGTAGGCGGAGCCAACACCAGCCAAATACATACCCAAACAATGTCAGGAAATCAGTGGGTGGAGAAAAATACAAAATTCATTGGGAAAATGTAAACTGCAGCCATTCTTACACTGTTAATGGTAGGGTTCTCAAACTTTGCTCAGTTGGTCACTGGGTGACTGGGATTAATATTCAGAAAGGTGGGTGGAGCCTACAAAAGCAAATCAAAATTCACCTATTGATTTTAAGGGGAATATTTAATTGCTGCCATTCTTGCACTGTTAATGGCACAAGCCTCTTGCACTGTTAATCACCTGTATCTGGTGCACTTGGCCATTGGGTGATTGGGGTTTAAATTCAGACAAAGGGGTGGAGCCACAGCCAATCAGATTTATTTTATTTCAATGCAAATTATTGATGCCAAAGATCGCAAAGCTCACAAACTTGGTCATTAAGTAATTGAGTAATTGTGTCTTAGGGTTAGGAAAAGGGGGCGGGGCCAACACCAGCCAAGTACATACCCGGGCAACGCCGGGCATCCAGCTAGTAGTGAAATAAACAGCCTCATCTAGTTTTAAGACCATGCCTCCTGCAAAATAAATGCAGGGGTTCCTCAAGTTAAAAAAAAAATTTGCAGAGGTTCCTTGAGATCCAAAAGTTCTTTTCAGGGTTCCTCCAGGGAAAAAAGGGTTGAGAAAGGCTGCTTTAGAGGCTGGATCCTTTTCTGACCTAGTGATCATACATGTGTCCATAAATGTTTTACTTGTTTACCATATACTAAGAAAACAAAGCATTCCACAGTCTTACTCCCTAGTACACCTTCTCTGTACCTCCCAGCTTTTTGAGATCAGAAAGAGGGACACTTAAGCCACGCCCCTGCCACACCCCTGATCACGCCCCAGCCACACACCTAGTCACACATATGATAAAGATTTCATAAGAAAAATATGTTGTTTTATAATTCCAACCACACCGGTCCTTTCTATCCTGATTCATTTTCTTAATTTTAACATTTTAAAATTTGTAATATATCAATTTAAAGGAGGGGAATAAAGTTTAGAGTTAAACACATTTTTTAGTAGAAAAAAATTAAAAATATATATATACTAGCTGGATGCCTGACGTTGCCCGGGTATGTATTTGGCTGGTGTTGGCTGCACCCACTTTTCCTAACCCTAACACACAATTACTCAATTACTTAATGACCAAGTTTGTGAGCTTTGCTGTCATCAATAATTTGCATTGAAATAAAATAAATCTGATTGGATGTGGCTCCACCCCATTTCTGAATTTGAACCCCAATCACCCAATGACCAGCTGTACCAGGTCAGGTGATTAACAGTGCAAGAGGCTTGTGCCATTAACAGTGCAAGAATGGCAGCAATAAAATATTCCCCTGAAAAATCAATAGGTGGATTTTGATTGGCTTTTGTAGGATCCACCACTTTTCAGAATATTAATCCCAGTCACCCAGTGACCAACTGTGCAAAGTTTGAGAACCCTACCATTACCAGTGTAAGAATGGCTACAGTTTACATTTTCCCAATGAAATTTGTATTTTTCTCCACCCGCTGAGTTTCTAACATTGTTCGGGTATGTATTTGGCTGGTGTTGGCTCCGCCTACTTTTTCTAACCCTAACACACAATTACTCAATGACCGAGTTTGTGAGCTTTGCGGATTTTGGCATCAATAACTTGCATTGAGATTAAACAAATCTGATTGGCTGTTTGTGGCTCCACCCCTTTGTCTGAATTTTAACCCCAGTCACCCAATGACCAACTGTACCAGGTTTAAGCCCTGTGCCATTAACAGTGCAAGAATGGTAGCAATTACATATTCCTCTTGAAAATCAATTGTTGAATTTTGATTGGCTTTTGTAGGCTCCACACACTTTTCTGAATATTAATGCCAGTCACCCAATGACCAATTGTGCAAAGTTTGAGAACCCTACCATTAACAGTGTAAGGATTGCTGCAGTTTACGTTTTCTCAGTAAAATTTGTATTTGTCTCCGCCTACTGATGACCCGGCATTGCCCGATTATGTATTTGGCTGGTGTTGGCTGCGCCCACTTTTCCTAATCCTAACACACAATTAATCAATTATTTAATGACCAAGTTTGTGATCTTTGCGGTCTTTGGCATCAATAATAACCTGCATTAAAATGAAACAAATCAGATTGGCTGTTTGTGGCTCCACCCCTTTTATAAATTTAAACCCCAGTCACCCAATGATCAACTGTACCAGTTTTGAGGCTTGTGTCATTAACAGTGAAACAATGGCAGCAATGAAATATTCCCCTGAAAAATCAATAGGTAGTTTTTGATTGGCTTTTGTAGCCTCCACCCACTTTTCTGAATATTAATCCCAGTCACCCAATGACCAACTGTGCAAAGTTTGAGAACCCTACCATTAACAGTGTAAGAATGGCTGCTATTTACATTTTCCCAGTAAAATTTGTATTTGTCTCCACCCACTTATGACTCCGGCGTCCTCTGGCAGCATCCACGGCGGGGCAGTGAGTTCCGGAGTGCATGCGACAAAACGCACGCGCGTGGCTGCCAATAAGCCTTAAAGGCTTAGGAGGAGGATCTAGCTGAGGTCAGCAGTGATGTCACTGGAGTGACATCATTAGGGGGAGTGGTTCTGGGAGATTGGGAATGATACTTAAGGCCAGAGAGTGCTTTCACTCACTGGCCTTGATACTAATCAGTTCGCTGGTTCTTGGCTTTAGCTACTCTGAGCTACATTCATATATTGTGTAGACACACAATATATATGAACTCCAGTTAGTCAGTCATTTTTTATTTTCTTATTTGATTATTATTATTGTAATTAATTTGTAATATCCTCCTGATATTATTGAAGTAACATCTCATTGTGTATTTACCTGTGTACCGACCTCTGGCTTGCTTCCTGACCTTGCTCTAGTCTAGTCCTTCTGTACCGCTGCCATCTGAATTACGTTACTGACTCGGCCTGTCCCTGACTCTGTTTCTGCCTGGTCCTTGCAATATGACGGACATCTGATACACGTGTATGACCCTGCTCGAAGTAACTATGATTCAGCTTACCGACTTTGTACCTCGATATCACTAAACCTGTGCACAAGTACTGACCGGTCTAAGACCACGCATTGTACTGTTATTGTGTATTTATCTGTACATTATCTCATCACGCACCAGCGTGATAGAAACTCAATTTTCAACCTCTGGACTAATAGGCGTTTGTGAATTATAAGAATCAATCAAGTCAGCAATTCCTTTAAAAATCCTAAAAAACAAAAACAAAACCAAACAAAGAAAACCAAAAACAAAATCCAAGTGTTTAACCAAAGACGTGAATTGCATCCCCCACGGCTGAGCACTGCGAACAATTACAGCCACCTTTTAACAACACCTAGTCCAGGTATTCAGGATCATATCCACCCTCATGTACTTGAAGATATCAACATTTGCACTTACATAAGGGTGGGTGTAGGTGGTGAGCCTTTTAAAAACACCAAGATCTTCTTTCTTTCTTTCTTTCTTTCTTTCTTTCTTTCTTTCTTTCTTTCTTTCTTTCTTTCATCTCGATTTATTCAAAAACAGCTGAAGCATTTTGTAAGAAGACTAGACTTTATAGATGATTTCCAACAACGGGTTTCCTTTGATGAGACAGGACGAATGATTAGCCAGCCTAAGTTAAAACTGAGACACCTGCAGATTATCGGGAAGGAGAACACCTTTATAGATGAGGATGGCAGCTACTTCTATATGAATGAGTCTCTGCCCAAGGAGGAATGGCTCCATATTAATCATACACGTCTGATGTGGAAAACTGGCAAAGTGAGTTGTTTAAGCCTATAAAATACTACAAGTTGATGGCTTGAAGCTAAACAAAGAGTATAAAAACACCACATTTGTATAACATAGCATTATACATACAGTGACACAACTCTGACCATAGCATGATTCACAAGGTGCAAAATTATCAAGTAAATTACATATGGGCCATAGTGTGAAGAATGAAACTTGGATTGAATATATATCTCACTAATATTATAAATGCTAAAGTTTGGTTGTTTGTTACTCAATGAATTAATGAAATTTGGCACACATAGTACATTACCTGGAATAACATATAGGATACTTTTTATTCCCAAACCAAAAAGTGGGCGGAGACAAATACAAATTTCACTAGGAAAATGTAAACTGCAGCCATTTTAACACTGTTAATGGTAGGGTTCTCAAACTTTGCACAGCTAGTCACTGAGTGACTGGGATTAATAATCAGAAAAGGGGGTGGAGCCACAAACAGCCAATCAGATTTGTTTCATTTCAATGCAAATTATTCATGCCAAAGACCACAAATCTCACAAACTTGGTCATTGAGTAATTGTGTGTTAGGGTTAGGAAAAGTGGGCACAGCCAACACCTGCCAAGTACATTCCCAGGAAATGCCGGGTCATCAGTGGGTGGAGACAAATACAAATTTCACTGGAAAATGTTAACTGCAGCAATTCTTACACTCTTAATTGTAGAGTTCTCAATCTTTGCACAGTTGGTCACTAGGTAGCTGGGATTAATATTCAGAAAAATTCACCTATTGATTTTCAAGGGGAAATATTTCATTGCTGCCATTCTTGCACTGGTAATGGCACAAGCCTCAAACCCGCCACAGTTGGTCTTTTGGTGACTGGGGTTAAAAATTCAGAAAAGGGGGTGGAGCCACAACTAATTAGATTTATTTCATTTCAATGCAAATCGTTGATGCCAAAGACCACTAGGTCATTGAGTAATTGAGTAATTGTGTGTTAGGATTAGAAAAAGTGGGCAGAGCCAACACTATCCAAATACAAACCCGGGCTACAAAGGAATTATGCAGAATAACAGTCAGCAGGAGAACAAGGTCAGCAACAGGTATCAAAAGGGCACGGTACCAGGGATAAGGCAGATAGCAAGGTCTAGGCAGGATAACAGGTTCGGTAATGGGTAAGCAAAGCAACCAAGGTTCAGAACAGGACATCAGGATGTCCAGCAGCTCACACCTAGGAGTATAAAGTTCTGGCAATTAAGTAGGCCATGCGATCAGCAGCTACAGGATGCAGCTGGTGGTGAGCAGTTTTAATGAGAGTTCCCATGAAGCCACCCGGAGGCCAAACGGGGAACATCAAGTCTTTGTGAGGGCAGTAACAAGCCACCTGCTGGTGGATGGTGGGGGATCAGGATGTTGTAAAGTCATTAGAGCCCTCTGCTGGTGGAGCAATGAATGTCCAAGGCAGTCCAGATCAATACCACCACCAGCAGGCAGGACATAGTTTGTGCCATTACCAAAGAAGAATCGTGATTGCTTAACTGCAAAGGCCTAATCAAATGTTATCATCTATCATTTACTGTTATAGACCCCGGCCGCTATGCCCTACACAATGCTTTACTGGCTGGATCCTGTACTGAGTTTATGATCATGCAAAGGCAGATACCACTTATGGTGGCCATACACGGTACAATAAAAACGTTCGATTTTCGAGTTTATTCGATCTAAATGATCGAATTGAATGAAAGTTGAAAATATTTTTTTTTTCAATCAAGAAATTTGAACGATTATCCAGTTTTTTCAGGAAAAATGATCGGACATGCTGGAAAAATCTTTATATTCGATCTAACGGAATAATCAAACTAAATTATCTAATTGAAAAATTGTACCATGTATGGTCACCTTTAGATATGCGACAGCCTGGAAAGCTTTTACTGTATTTCCAGGTGTAGAGCTGCCCCTAGTCTAAAAAAATGATACAATCAAGCATCCTTAGGGACCTAAAGCAGCTGTATAGGACCCTGTCTCTCTCCCGCACCCACCCAACATGTTTGCACCTTGCTTTCATGGCTTCATGATATTGGTTGCTATGTCATGGAGGAGGATTCATTTGCATAATAAAAACAGATGGATTCAAAATCTAGTGTCCAGGTTGTATCCGTTGTGTCAATTAGCTGTAATTTACTTCACTTGGGATCCACATGACCAATACTTGTCTGTGGTCTGAATCCCTAGTAGCAGATCAGGTGAGACTTTCGTTCATATGCTTGTGACATTGTATCCCCCAGCTTCCCCCAGCCTGTGTGGAAAGCTTTCTTTGCTTTTTGTATTTTATTATATAAAACATAAAACATATATATTTTTTGCAAAATGGATTAAGAATAATTTTGCACGAAAGACAAATAAAAACTAGTGTGTGACCTTGGACTTCAATATTCAGCATGATAGTTTGCTTCACTTCCAGCATAATTATGCATTGTGCCTCTTGTACTGATGTTCACCTAAGATCCCATTTATCTCTTTCAGAAGCCGTTTTCCCGATGCAGTGAGGTATGTCCTCCTGGTTACAGAACGGTTCCTATTGGAGGAATCCACGCCTGCTGTCACGTCTGTGCTCTATGCTCTGAGGGGGAATTCTCCAACACCACAGGTATTCAAGCAGGGTCAGCAGTACTCAGGTCCCAGTATGTGGGTAGTGTTGGGCGAACACCTGGATGTTCGGGTTCGCGAACGTTCGCCGAACATGGCCGCGATGTTCGGGTTTTCGTGCTGAACTCCGAACATAATGGAAGTCAATGGGGACCCGAACTTTCGTGCTTTGTAAAGCTTCCTTACATGCTACATACCCCAAATTTGCAGGGTATGTGCACCTTGGGAGTGGGTACAAGAGGAAAAAAATATTTGAAAAAGAGCTTATAGTTTTTGAGAAAATTGATTGTAAAGTTTCAAAGGAAAAAATGTCTTGTGATGGGTGAGCGGTGTACTACTATTCCCAGCAGCGACACAGAGCACAATGCTATACAGTGGTGGGTGAGCGGTGTACTACTATTCCCAGCAGTGACACAGAGCACAATGCTATACAGTGGCGGGTGAGCGGTGTACTACTGTTCCCAGCAGAGACACAGAGTGGCAGTAAACACAATGCTATACAGTGGTGGGTGAGCGGTGTACACAGAGTGGCAGTAAACACAATGCTATATAGTATGGGTGAGCGTTGTACTACTATTCCCAGCAGCGACACAGAGCACAATGCTACACAGTGGTGGGTGAGCGGTGTACTACTATTCCCAGCAGCGACACAGAGCACAATGCTATACAGTGGTGGGTGAGCGGTGTACTACTGTTCCCAGCAGTGACACAGAGCACAATGCTATACAGTGGTGGGTGAGCGGTTTACTACTATTCCCAGCAGCAACACAGAGCACAATGCTATACAGTGGCGGGTGAGCAGTGTACTACTGTTCCCAGCAGAGACACAGAGTGGCAGTAAACACAATGCTATACAGTGGTGGGTGAGCGGTGTACACAGAGTGGCAGTAAACACAATGCTATATAGTGTGGGTAAGCGGTGTACTACTGTTCCCAGCAGCAACACAATGACTGGGGGGACCCTGGCTAGCCTGGCTGGAGAGAGAACTACCCTGCCTGCCTACCCAAAGCTAAATCCACAGACAAATGGCGGTGAAATGACGTGGATCGGGTATTTATTTACCCGAACCACGTGACGCATTCGGCCAATTAGAGCGCGTTCGGGTCCGTTCGGCCATGCGCTCTTAGTTCGGCCATATGGCCGAACGGTTTGGCTGAACACCATCAGGTGTTCGGTCGAACTCGAACATCACCCGAACAGGGTGATGTTCTGCAGAACCCGAACAGTGGCGAACACTGTTTGCCCAACACTATATGTGGGTGCAGGCAAACAGCCGAGGTGCCCACCTCCACAAGGTAATGGCAATGAACACAATGGTTTGCAGCACACCAGCTCTTTTATTCAGAGCAAAAGAAATAGATTACAAGCAGCAGCAAGCTTTCGGACAAACCTTGTCCTTTGTCAAGCCAACATACAAATGAACACAGCTATGCCTATATGCACAAGGCAACAGGAAATTACATCACATACAATCTCATTAGCCTAATTAGCTCAGGCATTAACCCTGTAATCACAAACAAGAAATATGACATATTCGCGTCATCCTGCAGCTTTCTCTTGCATTGAGTAAAGTCCATTCCCTTCTTTCCCTTTCATAAATGTTGAATGCAAAAAGAGTCCATATGTGACCTGTAAAAAATTAAACAAATAAATGCAAGTCAAAATCATGATTCAAACCCTGTGGGCTTAACATATCCAATTCATTAATCCAGAATACATCCTTCTTTTTTAAAGCAAGTGTGTGGTCACCTCCCCTTTGCAACCTGGGTACATGATCAATAACCATAAATTTGAGGTCATCACAGGTATGTTCCCTCTCTCTGCAGTGCCGGGGGATAGGTAAGTCCAAGGTGCCAGACCTCACAGTGGATCTGTGTTGTGAGATCCTCCGTTTAACTGGTTGGGTCATCTCACCCACATACAGGAAACTGCAGGGGCAACAAATAATGTAGATAGCAAAATTAGTTTGGCATGTCAAAAAAATACGGATTTTATATTCCTTTGTCCCTGCGGAGTTCCTGAATGTGGTTCCCCTAAATATGTTGACACATTCTGAACAAGACAAACAGGGAAAGCATCCCACATGTCTAGGGATAGGGACCATACTGCCTGCACCCAAAGATTTGACATCTGCCCTTGCTATCCTGTTACCAATGGTAGGATTCCTACGGAATGCCTGTAGTGGAGGGGCAAGAAATTCCTCAATGTGAGGATATGCATCGGTCAGAGGATGCCAATGTTTTGAGAATGGCAAAGACTCTGTCTGAAAAATAATGTTACTGTCATACAAACGGTAAGCGTTTCGTATTGGACCTCTTTACCTCGGATTTATCCCTACATTTATTAATTAAATCAATGGGGTAACCCCGCTCAGAAAACTTATGGCACATTTACTGTTCCCTCCTCTACACCAGATCGGCAGGGCCACCAATACGTTCGACCCTGTCCAGCTGGCTGCGAACAATGGAAATAAAAACTCTAGGGTGGTGATTATTGTCAAACCTCAAAAGTTCAGTGGGTTTCTTATAAAGATCTGATCAAAATCAATTATTCTCAAAATGGATGATGGTGTCCAAAAAGGAGACCTGAGTAGGATGATGCTCAATATTGAAAGTGATAGATTCATGAATGCCATTAAGGTACTCATTAATAGCCATTTGGGAGCCAATGTCGGCCCGCCACACCGCAAATATGTCATCAATGTAGCGCCACCACCCCACACAGTGGGTGGTGAATGCCACATTGGGAAAAATGGAGTTAACCTCCAATTGGTTCATGAATGCACCTGCGAAGGACGGAGCGACATTGTACCCCATGGCTGTACCCTTCCGCCATAAGAAAAAGGAGCCCTGAAAACGAAAATAGAAGGGAATGGACTTTACTCAATGCAAGGAAAAGCTGCAGGATGACGTGAATATGTCTTATTTCTTGTTTGTGATTACAGGGTTAATTCTTGAGCTAATTAGGCTAATGAGATTGTATGTGATGTCATTTCCTGCGGCCATGTGCATATATGCATAGCTGTTGCATTTGTATGTTGGCTTGACAAAGTACAGGGATTGTCCGAAAGCTTGCTGCTGCTTGTAATCTATTTCTTTTGCTCTGAATAAAAGAGCTGGTGTGCTGCAAAGCATTGTGTTCATTACAGGTATGCTTGTGTCACCTAGATTGTAATAGTAGAAGTAGAGTTCTCATCCTCCTCCAATTCCTCCTCTTCTCTTCCACTACTTCCTTCTTGCCCATCTCCTTTTCTTCTTCCTCCTACACTACTTCATTCTTCCGCTTTTTTTTCCTACATCTTCTTTCCCACCTCTTTGTTTTCCTCTCTTTCATCTTCCTCTTCTACATCACCATCATCATCATCATCATCATCATCACCATCATCATCACCATCACCATCATCATCATCACCATCATCATCATCATCATCATCATCATCATCATCATCATCACCATCACCATCATCATCATCATCATCACCATCACCATCATCACCATCATCATCATCATCATCATCATCATCATCATCATCATCATCATCATCATCATCATCACCATCACCATCACCATCATCATCATCATCATCATCACCATCACCATCATCATCATCATCACCATCATCATCATCATCATCATCACCATCATCATCATCATCATCATCATCATCATCATCATCACCATCATCATCATCATCATCATCACCATCATCATCATCATCATCATCATCATCATCATCATCATCATCATCATCATCATCACCACCATCATCATCATCATCATCATCATCATCATCATCACCATCATCATCATCATCATCATCATCATCATCATCATCATCATCATCATCATCAGTGCATTGTTATCTACATCAACAGTATATCAAATTCAGGTTGGGCACAAAAGTATTTAGAGAAGAGACAGGAAAATAATTCCCTTGATTTAATTCTCCATAGTTATTGAGACAGGAAGTGGGAAAACCTACTCAAATAAGGACACAAATTGCAGTAACAATGAAGCAGGCTTTATCACCCTTTCCTACTCCAACCAAAAAAACAACAGATTTGGTTACAGCTACATTTTGAAATGTGATTTTATGTCACTTATTATTATTCTCATTAACAACTTGTGGGCACTACAGTGTATAGTTAATAGCACTCTCATCTTGAAGTGGTAAAGAAAGGATGGTCCGCACTTGTCTAACGTTGCTATCAAACTTTATTCAGGACATATCCAATAAGAGCGCCAGCAACACAAACAGCCAGCTTGATCATGCGCCCGTCTCTGTGAGCTTTCTGCGTGGTTCTTAAAAAAATGAACTCTGTTTGCGCAGAACACTTACGGGGACGGGTGCGTGATTGAGCCTGGTGCACTTGTCAGGCTACGCATGTGCAGTTGTGCATGACTCCTGGCAAACTCATGTGCTTCCAGAGCCACCAGCAGGAGAACAGAGGAGGCACTCAGGACTTCGAGGGACCTCCCAAGCTATAGGGCGGCAGAAGGATGCCCCAGGTAAGTTCAAATTCCATTCTTATGGTCTGTTCAGGGTCCCTTTAAGTTGCTGAGACCATGTATGTATATGGAAAAGTGGAGGGGGGCAAGAACAGAGCCCTGAATTACCCCTACAGACAAAGGATGTGGAGAGGAGATCTGAGTAATGCTGGGAACAAACAATGCAATTTCCTGCCCGATCGACGGGAAATGGGCAATTATTTAGGGACAGTACGGTGGCGTAGTGGTTAGCGCTCTTACCTTGTAGCACTGGGTCCACGGTTCGAATCCCAGCCAGGTCTCAACATCTTCAAGGAGTTTGTATAATCTCCCCATGTCTGTGTGGGTTTCCTTCGGGCACTCTGGTTTCCTCCCACATGCCAAAATCATACAGATAGGTTAATTGGCTCCCCCTTAAATTGTCCCTAGACTATGATACATGCACTACACTACGTAGACATAAGACTATGGTAGGGACTAGATTGCGAGCCCCTCTGAGGGACAGTTAGTGACAAGACAATATATACTCTGTACAGCGCTGCGTAATATGTCAGCGCTATATAAATGTTTGCATAAATAAATTATTTCTGACATGTCCAATCCGTTTCAGATCAAGAAAGGGATCAATTTTGTGAATTTATCAGCGGAAAAATGATTCCTTTATCGATCGGGAGCAGTTTGGACATGTACCTATGGTACAACTGGTACAACTTCCTATCTGATCATCCGTCGATTTGACGGGAAATTGAATTGTGTGTTCCCAGCATTAGAGACTGTAAAATATGTTATGCAGCTTAAATGTGACTAATCAAACGTTATTGCTGTGCCGATTGATATTCTTCCATTTTCAAGTTGCACAACATTAGCATACACTTTTTCCTAAACATTTGCATCAACTTTATATACAGTGGCTTGCAAAAGTATTCGGGCCCCCTTGAAGTATTCTACATTTTGTCACATTACTGCCACAAACAAGAATCAATTGTATTGGAATTCCAAGTGAAAGACCAACACAAAGTGCTGTACGCGTGAGAAGTGGAACGAAAATCATACATGATTCCAAACATTTTTTACAAATCAATAACTGCAAAGTGGGGTGTGTGTAATTATTCAGCCCCCTTTGGTCTGAGTGCAGTCCGTTGCCAGTAGACATTGCCGGATGAGTGCTAATGACTAAATAGAGTGCACCTGTGTGTAATCTAATGTCAGTACAAATACAGCTGCACTGTGACGGCCCCAGAGGTTGTCTAAGAGAATATTGGGAGCAACAACACCGTGAAGTCCAAAGAACACACCAGGCAGGTCAGGGATAAAATTATTGAGAAATTTAAAGCAGACTTAGGCTACAAAAATATTTCCAAAGCCTTGAACATCCCACGGAACACTGTTCAAGCGATCATTCAGAAATGGAAGGAGTATGGCACAATAGTAAACTTACCAAGACAAGACCATCCACCTAAATTTACAGGCCGAACAAGGAGAGCGCTGATCAGAAATGCAGTCAAGAGGCCCATGGTGACTCTGGACGAGCTGCAGAGATCTACAGTTCAGGTGGGGAAATCTGTCTATAGGACAACTATTAGTCGTGCACTGCACAAAGTTGGCCTTTATCGAAGAGTGGCAAGAAGAAAGCCATTGTTAACAGAAAAGCATAAGAAGTCCCGTTTGCAGTTTGCCACAAGCCATGTGGAGGACACAGCAAACATGTGGAAGAAGGTGCTCTGGTCAGATGAGACCAAAATGGAACTTTTTAGCCAAAATGCAAAAAACTGCGTGGCAGAAAACTAACACTGCACATCACTTTGAACACACCATCTCCACTGTTAAATATGGTGGTGGCAGCATCATGCTCTGGGGGTGCTTCTCTTCAGCAGGGACAGGGAAGCTGGTCAGAGTTGATGGGAAGATGGATGGAGCCAAATACAGGGCAATCTTGGAAGAAAACCTCTTGGAGTCTGCAAAAGACTTGAGACTGGGGCGGAGGTTCACCTTCCAGCAGGACAACGACCCTAAACATAAAGCCAGGGCAACAATGCAATGGATTAAAACAAAACATATTCATGTGTTAGAATGGCCCAGACAAAGTCCAGATCTTAATCCAATCGAGAACCTGTGGCAAGATCTGAAAACTGCTGTTCACAAACGTTGTCCATCTAATCTGACTGAGCTGGAGCTGTTTTGCAAAGAAGAATGGGCAAGGATTTCAGTCTCTAGATGTGCAAAGCTGGTAGAGACATACCCTAAAAAACTGGCAGCTGTAATTGCAGCAAAAAAGGTGGTTCTACAAAGTATTGACACAGGGGGATGAATAATTACGCACACCCCACTTTACAGTTATTTATTTGTAAAAAATGTTTGGAATCATGTATGATTTTCGTTCCACTTCTCACACGTACATCACTTTGTATTGGTCTTTCACATGGAATGCCAATAAAATTGATTCATGTTTGTGGCAGTAATGTGACAAAATGTGGAAAACTTCAAGAGGGCCGAATACTTTTGCAAGCCACTGTATATGCTTTTGTTGGATTTAATGGACAGATGTCTTTTTTTTTTCAACCAAACTATATAACTATGTAGTCCAGCTAATTTATTAGACCAGGGGTATTAACAGATTAGCAAATCAAGTAAATTCCCTTAAAATTGCATGATGTGATAGAGAGAGGTCTTCATATCTAGAATTTATGAACATTATATTCCTATGTCCGTTATCTTTTAGACAGTGAGAAGTGCCATAAATGTCCTGATGACCAGCATCCCAATAAGGAACAAAGCAACTGTATTCCCAAGACATATGAGTTTTTGTCTTATGAAGAGGATTTTATAGTATTTCTTTACTTGTTTATTGCAGTCATATGCTCTGGTATAACATTGTGTATAATAAAGCTCTTCATAGCCCATTGGGACTCTCCAGTAGTGAAAGCCAATAACAGGACTGTGAGCTTCATTCTCCTGACCTCCATCCTGCTGAGCTTCCTCTGTGTCTTCTTGTTCCTCGGACGTCCTGTGGATATAACCTGCATGCTGAGACAGACCTTATATGGAATATGTTTCTCCATTGCTCTGTCTGCTGTTCTGGCCAAAACAATACAAGTCTGCATCGCTTTTAAAGCTACTAAAACTGGCACTTTCTGGAGGAAATGGATGGGAGTCAAAGTATCTAATTTTATAGTAGTGTTCTGCTCATCTGTCCAAGTTGTGAACTGCATTGTCTGGTTGTCTACATCCCCTCCATATCAGGAGTATGATATGTTCTCTGTTCCTGGGAAGATCATCAATCAGTGTAATGAGGGGTCAGTGATTGGCTTCTACACCATGTTGGGCTATATGGGATTCCTGGCAGCTGTGAGTTTTCTTCTGGCTTTCATGGTGAGGAAATTACCGGACAGCTTTAATGAGGCCAAGTACATCACGTTCAGCATGCTGGTGTTCTGCAGTGTCTGGATTGCCATGATCCCGGCCTATCTGAGCACCAGAGGGAAATACATGGTAGCTGTGGAGGTATTTGCCATTCTGATCTCAAGTGCTGGGTTGTTAGGATGCATATTTTTACCTAAATGTTACACGATTCTCCTAAATCCCACAGTCTCCACTAGAAGAATGGCTCTACAGAAAATTTGATCAGTCCCCATTTCCAAGTGTCTTCCAAGTTTCTCAAAAACTGTTGCCGTATTTTAATCTCTCCCTCTTTCCACTTTCTCTTCTGTTCACCCTCTCTCCCCACCCTTTTACTTTATTTATCAGAATCACTTTACTTAACATGTATTATTTAATTCCTTTAATTGGATCAGTTGCTGCTTTTTTCTTTACCTTTTGATGTCAGCCTGATAATGTGTAACCACATTTATATCTAGCTTGTACATTTTTGTATGTTTTTCTTATGTCAAATGCCTCTTTGAGAAATATTTGAATGTAAGTTTCTTATTATAAGTTTATATCCTTCTATATGTTTTACCTTATTTATAATTTCTATTTAACACAGTTTTGGCCTCTATTGTCAACCCAATACCTGGTTTTAACCATTTCAGCCCGCAGGGATTTTTCACCTTATGCATCAGAGCAATTTTCACCTCCCATTCATTCGATAATAACTTTATCACTACTTATCACAATTTATTGATCTATATCTTGTTTTTTTTCCGCCACTAATTAGGCTTTCTTTGGGTGGTACATTTTGCTAAGCATTTTTTTTAATAAATGCATTTTAACAGCAATATTAAAAAAGCATGGAAAAAAATAATTATTTCTCAGCTTTCAGCCATTATAGCTTTAAAATAACACATGCTACCATAATTAAAACCTACGTATTGTATTTGCCCATTTGTCTCGGTTATTATACCATTTAAATTTTGGCCCTATCACAATGTATGGTGCCAATATTTTATTTGGAAATAAAGGTGCATTTTTTCAGTTTTGTGTACATCACTATTTACAAGCTAATAATTTAAAAAAAAAATTCATATTATACCCCTTTCAGATGCAATTTAAAAAAGTTCAGACCCTTTGGTAACTATTTATGTTTGTTTGTTTTTTAATTGTAATTTTTTTCCATTAAAAATTTTATTTGGGTAATTTCTAGGTGTGGGAAATAAACAATTGATTTTAAATGTTATAATGTGTATAAATTGCCTTGAAAAATGTATGTAGATGTAGTTTTACTATTAGGCCGCAAGATGGCCACATTGAGTTTTTTTTTATGTCCTTCTTGCTTCCCGGAAGCATAAGGAGGACGCAAACATTTTTTTTTAGAAAGACCGCGGCCTCTGATAAGAGGCGGCCGCTTTTTCTGCTGGGGACTTAGATCAGTGAATGGGAACCATGTTCCCGTTCATTGATCTCAGGATTACCAAGGAATGGCATGGGGGCGCGCCAAAGCACAGCACCGCACAAGAGCAGCCGCCTGGACGTGAGGATCACGTGCAGGCGGCTTAAATGGTTAACATACTGGAATGGTGGATGCATTGGTACTGCAACATAGCTTCCCTGGCTAGTCCATGGCCATGCACAACTACATTTTCTTTGACTCCTCTTCCTCCGGGTCTTGAAGTGGGTCTTTCCTCACTACACGTGTTAGAAGATCAGCATCTAGGCTCACCTTCAATCTTTATCTTCTTTACCTGAACTTTTGGGAGAGTGTTTCTGCTCTTGCTCAGCAGAATTTGATAGAGGTTTTATGCATCTCTCTGAGTTTATTATCAGCACATAATTTGCACTTTATCCCATCCTTCATTAATGATGTTGGTTGAATAGCTCTCTGTTTAACTCCCTGGCTATTGGATCAGATAGATCCACATTCTTTGGGTGTCAAATCCGAACAACATTAAAGTCAATGTGGAAAACATTTTGTTTAGTTTTCTAGACTATGTAGAGCTTGTACAGCCTCCAAATACACTTAAAAATGCATGGCAAGATTCCCACAGCTCTGCACAACATTGCCCAAGCCAAGAAAAAAATGAGGAGGCCTTTTTTGTGCTGTGGGAAAGACCATTTCATTGGACTATCAAGGGAACATGCAAGAATTTATTCAGAAAACAGAAAAAAAAAGTTATCTCTTTTAAGGGTTATACAGGATTTGGAGTAAAGGGCAGAGTGCCATAAAAGGGGACACTTTGGACTAAAAATCAACTTGTTTTCAAAGGTCGAAGAAATAAAGCAGAGTGCTCCGAGGGGGTTCTCTAAACAGCAAATTAACGTATGAATAACTGGAGACACAGAAGGCTCTGAAAAGTGACCATGCCTACAGGCACAAGGTCCAATACATCTTTATATATATATACTAGCTGATTGCCTGGTTATGCATTTGGCTGGTGTTAGCTCCACCCACTTTTCTAACCCTAACACACAATTACTCAATGACCCCATTTGTGAGCTGTGAAATCTTTGCCATCAATCATTTGCATAGAAATGAACTAAATCTGATTGGCTGTTTGTGGCTCCACCCCCTTTTCTCAATTTGAACTCCAGTCTAACAATGACCAACTGTACCAGGTTTGAGGCTTGTGCCATTAACAGTGCAAGAATGGCAACAAAGAAATATTTCCCTTGAAAATCAATAAGTGGATTTTGATTGGCTTTTGTAGGCTCCACCCACTTTCTTGAATATTAATCCAAATCACCCAGTTACCAACTGTGCAAAGTTTGACAATCCTACCATTAACCTCCTCGGTGATTATCCCGAGCTAGGGTCGGGGTGGAAAACTGCAGCTAAGAGCGGTAATCCCGACCTCTGCTCGGGGTAGCCGCCGGAGGCTGTATGCAGAGCAATGCGCACAGTGGGAGCACTTCTACATACCTCCCGGGGATCCCGACATCGGCCGGCATTCTTCTTCCTCTGCTCCCGGGCTCTGCTTCCTGCTGGTGAGATCACGTCACGTGGTATCGTCATAACGACAGCCGGCAATTTCACTTTAGAGTTGCAGCGCCACCCGGAGGATGGAGGTCTAACTGCAGCGCTGGAGACAGGGAGGTGAGTGATTACTGTAACTGCTGCAGATCTCCCTGGCAGCATGATTTTTTTCCAGGTTTTAGGGTCTGAAAGGGTGCAAAAAAATTGCACCGCTTCTAGATCGTAAAATCCGGAAAGAATCATAATGCCAAGGGGGTTAACAGTGTAAAAATGGCTGCAGTTTATATTTTCCCAGCACAATTTGTATTTGTCTACAGCCACTGATGACCTGGCTGTTTGTGGCTCCACCTCTTTTCTGAATTTGAACCCCAGTCACCCAATGACCAACTGTACCAGGTTTGAGGCTTGTGCCACTAACAGTGCAAGAATGGCAGCAATTACATATTCCCAATAAAAATCAATAGGCAAATTTTGGTTGGCTTTTGTAGGCTCCACCCACTTTTCAAAATATTAATCCCAGCCACCCAGTGACCAACTATGCAAAGTTTGAGAACCCTGCCATTAACCACGGGCGTAGCAATAGGGGGTGCAGAGGTTGCGACCACATCGGGGCCCTTGGGCTAGAGGGGCCCTGAGGGACCCTTGCTCAACTGCAGTATTAGCTCTCTTTTGGTTCTGTGCTCATAGTTATCACTTCTATAGATACTTTGAATAGTGGTAATCATTTACAAACAGCTCCCCATTCCCTTCTTGCACCTCTGACACTGCAGTTGCTATTGGCAGGTTTTGGTGCGCCGTATCAATTGTATTTGGATAGAGTGCTTGTAATGTATAGAGTGCTTGGGGAACCCCAATGTCAGGGGCGTAGCAATAGGGGTTGCAGAGGTTGCGACCGCATCGGGGCCCTTGGGCCAGAGGGGCCCTGAAGGGCCCTTCCTCAGCTACAATATTAGCTCTCTATTTGTCCTGTGCTGGTAATAATCACTTCTATAGATGCTTAGAATAGTGGTAATCATTAACAAACTGTCCCCCATCCCCTTCTTGCACCTCTGACACTGTAGTTGCCATTGGCAGGTTTTGGTGCGCCGTATGTATAGAGTGCTTGGGGGGCCCCATTGTAAAACTTGCATCGGGGCCCACAGCTCCTTAGCTACGCCACTGCCCAATGTAAAACTTGCATCAGTACCCACAGCTCCTTAGCTACGCCACTGCCATTAACAGTGTAAAAATGGCTGCAGTTTAAATTTTCCCAGTAAAATTTGCATTTGTCTCCGCCCACGGATGACCCAACGTTGCCCGGTTATGTATTTGGCTGGTGTTAGCTGTGCCCACTTTTTCTAACCCTCACACACAATTAATCAATTACTCAATGACCAAGTTTGTGAGCTTTGCAGTGTTTGGCATCAATAATTTGCATTGGAATGAAACAAATCTGATTGGCTGTTTGTGGCTCTACCCCTTTTCTGAATTGGAACCCCAGTCACTCAATGACCAAATGTACCAGGTTTGAGGCTTGTGCCATTAACAGTGCAAGAATAGCAGCAATGAAATATTTCCCTTGAAAATCAGTGAATGAATTTTGATTGGCTTTTGTAGGCTCCGCCCACTTTTCTTAATAATAATCCCAGTCACCCAGTGACCAACTGTGCAAAGAACCCTGCCATTGACAGTGTAAGAATGGCTGCAGTTTACATTTTCCCAGTGAAATCTGTATTTGTCTCCGCCCACTGATGACCCAGCATTGCCCAGTTATGTATTTGGCTGGTGTAGGCTGCACCCACTTTTTTTAACGCGAACACACAATTACTTAATGACCAAGTTTGTGAGCTTTGCGGTCTTTGGCATTAATAATCTGCACTGAAATGAAACAAATCTGATTGGCTGTTTGTGGCTCTACCCCTTTTCTGAATTTGAACCCCAGTCACCCAATGACCAACTGTACCAGGTTTGAGGCTTGTGCCATTAACAGTGCAAGAATGACAGCAATGAAATATTTCCCTTGAAAATCAAAAGGTGAATTTTGATTGGCTTTTGTAGGCTCCACCCACTTTTCTGAGTATTAATCCCAGTTACCCAGTGACCAACTGTGCAAAGTTTGACAACCCTACCATTTACAGTGTTAGAATGGCTGCAGTTTACATTTTCCTAGTGAAATTTGTATTTGTCTCTGCCCACTGATGACTCGGCGTTGCCCAGGTATGTATTTGGCTGGTGTTGGCTGTGCCCACTTTTTCTAGCCCTTACACGCAATTACTCAATGACCAAGTTTGTGAGCTTTGAGGTCTTTGGCATCTATAATTTGCATTGAAATTAAACAAATCTGATTGGCTATTTGTGGCTCCATCCCCTTTTCTGAATTTAAACCCCAGTCACCCAATGATCAACTGTCCCAGGTTTGAGGCTTGTGCCATTAACAGTCCAAGAATGGTAAAAAATAAAATAGAAAAAACCGAGAGCCCAATATGGTGTAGTATGTTAAAGACAATTGGTAAGTGGTTTAGTGAAAGAATTTATACTCACAGACATGAGTTATCATTCAGGCAACCACTCAATAGGCAGGTGGGGAGATTAGACCTGTCCTCACTCAGGATTAAGAAGTCGCTCTCTGTAGTAAAGAAACAAGAAAGGGGGTAGCAGTCCCCTCCACCAGAAGTGGACACAGAGTATTTGTATGTAGAACAGAGGCGCCAGCAGGATAAAAGTCAATAACATTTTTAAAAATTGCTTGGAGGAAGTGGTGGGTTTGCCTCCCAAAAGCAGACACAAGATCCTGTCATCATATAAATCAATACATTTATTATACGGTACCCCAAAAACAGTGCAATGTGTTTCACAGGCCCAGCCCGCTTCATCAGGCAATAAGCGTGGGGACAAAACTGTAGACAAGAGACAGTACATTATGCTATAGTAAATTCTGCAGTTACAAATTTGCATATCAATATATTGCATATCATAAAGCATACCATATGAAAAATTGCTTCGTGGAGATGGCATAAAAGAGTTGGGTGTGCAAGTAAACAATAAGGAGTAGAGGCTATGGTGCTTGTGATAGTAATGGGCTATGGGGTGTTTTTTACACAGATTGGCAATGAGTGGTATTGGTAATGGAAAAGGGTATATGTCAGCAAGAGCAATGGGTAATAGAGCATTGAGAAGAGAACAGGGGGCCAAAAATACAGGGTAAAGTGTGCAAATAAAATAACAGAAAGAACTCACCAGAATTTCGGCAATAGCAGGTGTAGCGCCTCAGTGGTCATCAGGTTGGCAGAGATTGAAGGACAGGATGAGAGTATCTCATTACGGGCTGCTTAAAGTGAGTCTGAAGTGTTGATAAAATAATTAAATTAAAAAACAAAAACAAAAAAAAGATACTTACCTAAGGAGATGGAAGGGTTCTGGGTCCTATAGAGCTTTCCTCTTACAGTCCCTGTGTTCAAGCGCTGCATCCCCCGTTAGCAGTCTCCAACTGATGGATTAGAGATTGCTCACTGCCGCCACTGCGGAGGCTCTGGAAATGTTTTTTATTTGGGTTGCTCCATACGAGAGGGGACTGTTTTCGGGAACGTTTGGACTCCTTAGGTAAGTGTCTGCTCTTTTTTTTTTTTTTTATTTCATTAAAACTTTAGGCTCCCTTTAAAGGGAATCTGAAGTGAAAATAAACTTATTATATAATGATTTGTATGTGTAGTACAGCTAAGAAATAAAACATTAGGAGCAGAGACATAAGTCTAATACAGGAAGTGTTAAGAAACTCCAGCTGTTATCTATGCAAAAGAGCCACTGAGCTCCATAACTTTCAAAGTCGCAGAGAGCTCTGACTTCTGAAGCTCATTATCTCAACTGTAACTGTATTTTATTTTTCTCTCTAGAGGACAGGTCAATAGTTCACTGGCCTGCTCTGTAAAGTCATTTAGAATGCTGAGTAGTGTGTAAACTGCAAATACTAGAGAATGATGCAATGTTATAAAAAACACTATATAGCTGAAAATAAAAATATGATAATATTTTCTTTGCTACTAATGTTCTTGTAATTATCTGTACTACACAACTAATATAATATTTATATGTACTAGCTGGTGGCCTGGCGTTGCTCGGGTATTTATTTGGCTGGTGTTGGCTCCACCCACTTTTCCTAACCCTAACACACAATTACTCAATTACTTAATGACCAAGTGTGTGAGCTTTGCGGTCTTTGGCATCAATAATTTGCATTGAAATAAAATAAATCTGATTGGCTGTGGCTCTACCCCACAATCTGGGCCCTGGATACATGAAGGACTTGCTGAAGCTGCACCACACCTCTCACAACCTCAGATCAGCAAGTTCTATAAACTTGGTCACTCCCAGAGTGCACCTCAAAAAATCTGGAGATAGAGCCTTCTATCATGCTGCCCCTACTCTTTGGAACTCCCTGCCACACCCAGTAAAGACAGCACCACCCCTGGAGCTATTCAAATCCATACTGAAAAGCCACCTGTTTAACCTGGCATTTCCAGACTTATAAAATTCTTTCTCTGTACCACGATGGTCGGAGCCATGCTTATGCGCTTTGAGTCCCACGGGAGAAAAGCGCTTTACAAATGTTATTTGTTGTTGTTGTTGTTTACTGAATTTGAACCCCAATCACCCAAAGGCCAAGTGTACCAGGTACAGGTAATTAACAGTGTAAGAGGCTTTTGCCATTAACAGTGCAAGAATGGCAGTGTAACAAGTGGCGGGGATACAACAGTCACGGAGAGCAGCGTGACCACTGTTACCCTCCCCGCCGCTCAGACTTCCGGGACGCCGCACGCAGGTCTCTCTGCCGCGCATAAACTTCGGGCTATGCGTGCGCACGCCCAGCGGCAGGACCTTTAGGAATTACGGAGGCGCGTCAGCTGACCTGCGGGTCTGCTGACGTCATGGAGAGCGCTCCTCATTCCCGATTGGTCAGGCTGGCTGGGGCGGTCTGAGGGATGCGCTGATCCCACTTTTTTTGCGGTCTGAGGGATTGCCTGCCAGCTTAATAGACAGGGGCTGTCAGTAGCTCATTGCCTCTTGTTGCAAATACTTCGTGTTAGCGCTCAGACCTTTGATAGCTGTAATAATAACTTAATTACTGCATTATTTATCTGTGTTGACTCTTTGCCTGCTCTGACTATTCTTTCTGCCTTGTGATTCTGTACCTCTGCCCATCTGATCTTGTTGCCAACTTTTACCTGAACTCCACTTTGATTCTGCCTGCCGATTCTGTACCTTGTCTGCCCGTCTGTTGCCTACCTGATCTGTCTGAGTACTCTCTCTCACCAGTGGGCCCTCGCCACTGGTGAGGTTACCGCTGTGGTTATATCTGTAGCCTCCATCACCACTGGTGAGGTTACCACTGAGAATCTATCATAAACTTACTGTTTGCACCAATCACTACACTTTGTGCATTAAGCTAGTGACCTTCATCACGTCTTACGCCATTCGCTTACCATATCTGTATTATTGGTGATACTGCAGATCACCACATAATCAGAAATCTGTTATCCTGCTGACACTAATGTTACATAACAACAGACCATATATAAATGGATGCACTGTGTAATCAGGTTCAGGCTTTGACCGCAGCAGTAACCAGCCTGACTGCCATGGTCAGTGCACAACAGGCGCAAATCAATCAACTGTCTGAGGTGGTATGTGCCTTACAGAACCCTACTTTACCAGTGCAATCCCCTCCCGTTATGGAACTGAGAGTGCCTCTCCCAGAGAATTTCTCAGGTCAAAGATCAGATTTCAGGAATTTTAAAAATCGGTGTATGTCGTATTTTGAATTGCGACCCATGTCCTCTGGTACAGAACAGCAGAGGGTCACCTTTAACAAAACCTTATTATCTGGGACTCTTAGACTTGGGCATACAGTTTACCTGAAGGACATGAGGCATTAACTTCTGTTCAGGGGTTCTTTGATTCTATGGCTGTAATCTATGACGACCCCGATATTGCGGTTACAGCAGAAAGAAAATTGAAAACCCTCCGTCAGGGACACAATACGGTCGAGACTTATGCTGCTGAGTTTAGAAGGGGGCAGTTTCAGCAAGATGGGGACAATTCGCTCTGTTAGAATGTTTTTTGACAGGCCTGTCAGACTCAGTTTCAGATGTGATGATCAGTCATCCTGAGCCCAAGACAGTGGATGAAGCAATCACATTGGCGGTCAAAATTGATTGCCGTATTCGTTATCAAAAACAGAGCAGATCCAGGGGTTCTATTAAATCCACTCCTTTCTCTGTATCCTTCCCCATTGCGCAGGATGAACCGATGCAGATCGACCAGTCCAGATTGTCAGAGCTAGAGAAAAATAGGAGAAGAAAAGAGGGTCTATGTCTATACTATGCTGAAAAGGGTCATATGGTGCAAAATTGTCCAAAGAAGGCGGAAAACTCCTCCGCCTAGGTGTAGTTAGAGGTACTACCCTACCTACCCTAGGCGAGCCAGTTTTACCTCTACCTGATAAAAGATGATAATTGCCTTGTTATATCACTTGGGGAGATCAAGTTATATCTACCCAAGCATTTATAGATTCTGGCTCCACAGCTAATTTTATGGATCTTGATTTCACCCGTAAATGGGATATTCCCAATCTTCCATTGGACAGACAAATTTTTGTCACCGCAGTGGACGATTCTCCTTTATAGGATAGACGACTCCTCTCCCGGACTACTGTTTTGTCATTCCAGGTGGGGGAGCTCCACAAGGAAGAAATTCAGTTTTTTGTGCTTAAAATGGCCACTTCTACAGTGATTCTGGGAATGCCTTGGTTAAGAAAACACTCTCCTCAGATAGACTGGAGTTCCGGCCAACTGCTAAGCTGGTCTCCATTTTGTCATCATCATTGCATGGAGAGCGTTTCTGTTTGTGCTACCAAGATTCATGTAGAAGGGGTACCACCTCAGTTTTCTGACTTTTCAGATGTGTTCTGTCCAAAATCAGCAGATAAATTCCCTCCACATCGGAGTTTTGATTGTCCTATTGAGCTGAGCCGGATACCATGCCCCCCAGAGGTCATATATATGACCTCTCTGGTCCAGAGAAAACCGCTATGAAAGAATATATAAAAGAGAACTTGGCTAAAGGCTTTATCCGTCCCTCTAAGTCCCCTGCAGTGGCAGGATTCTTTTTCGTTCAGAATAAGGATGGTGGATTACGGCCCTGTATTGATTACAGGGGACTCAATAAAATCACCATTAAAAAAATTGCTATCCTCTTCCTTTGATTGACGATTTGTTTTCACAAATCACCAATGCCAGTTTTTTCTCAAAATTGGACCTGCATACAACCTTGTTTGCATCTGAAAGGGTGATGAGTGGAAGACGGCATTTAACACACCCGATGGGCATTACAAATACCTCGTTATGCCCTTCGGGTTGTGTAATGCTCCAGCCGTCTTTCAAGAACTTGTCAATGAGATTTTCAGAGACGTTCTGGGCCATTTTGTGTTAGTCTATTTAGACAACATTCTGATCTATTCTAAGAATTTGTTAGATTTATATTATTTAAGTTCAGGCAGAACAATCTATACGCTAAACTTGAAAAATGCATTTTTGAAGTAACTGAGGTACCTTTTCTTGGGTACATAATTTTTACCTCAGGTCTGACCATGGATCCAAAGAAGGTCTCGGCTGTGCTGGAGTGGCACTTCAGAGATTTTTGGGATTCGCCAATTATTACAGAAAATGTATTAAAGGCTTTTCCTCAGTGGTGTCTCCTCTTACTGATCTCACTAAGAAGGGGGCTGACACTTACAACTGGTCTGAGGAGGCTCAATCTGCCTTTTCATTGTTGAAGAAATTGTTTTGCTCCTCCCCTATTCTTCATCATGTTGATGTTAGCTGTCCATTTATTGTTGAGGTGGACGTATCTGAGATAGGAGTGGGGGCAGTGCTATCTCAGCATTCGGGCTATCAAGACCGTTTACACCCGTGTGCATTCTTTTCCCGCAAGTTTTTTCCTGTGGAAAATAATTATGATATCGGGAATAGAGAGCTCTTGGCCATTAAGCTGGCCTTTGAGGAGTGACGTCACTGGTTAGAGGGAGCAGAGCATGTCATTACTGTATATACAGATCATAGGAACCTAGAGTATATTGAGGGGACTAAGAGGCTCAGCCCCAGACAAGCTCGTTGGTCGTTGTTCTTCTCTAGGTTCAGATTCATAATCACATATAAACCTGATAACAAGAATGCTAAGGCTGATGCTTTGTCCAGGTGTTTCGAACCTAAGACTGCTCAACCCTCAGAACCAGTGAATATCCTGCCAGACAATGTGGTGCTGGCTGCCACTAAAACTAGAGAAAACTTGATGGCCACCCTGGAATCATTTCAGCAGGATCCTCCAGACGGAAAGCCTGAGGAAGTGTTGTTTGTACCCCAACACTTACAGTTTCAGGTTGTACAGATGTTTCATGGCCATAAAAATGCAGGTCATCTGGGTGTTGCTAGAACACAAGAGTTACTGTTAAGGTGTGTTCGGTGGCCATCAATAGGATCTGATTGTAAGGAGTTTGTAAAGGCATGCACTGTCTGTGCTAAAAACAAACCTTCCAGACAGGCTCCTGCTGGAACCTTGCAGCCATTACCCACACCTGGACCCACATATCCATGGATTTTGTGGGTGAACTTCCCAGGTCCGAATGGAAAACTGTCATCTGGGTAGTGGTTGATAAGTTCAATAAGATAGCCCACTTTATTCCCTTGGAGGGACTTCTATCTGCTCAAGAGTTGGCAGACCTGTTTGTCCACCACATTTTTCGTTTGCACGGTATTCCAGAGGATGTGGTGTCAGACAGAGGAGTCCAACTTGTGTCTAAATTCTGGAGGGCATTCTGTCAGCATGTGGGCATGAATTTATCATTTTCGTCTGGTTACCATCCCCAGACTAATGGGCAAACTGAAAGAGTCAATCAGTCCCTAGAACAGTTCCTGCGGTGTTATGTGTCAGATGTCCAGCATGAATGGGTAAAATTCCTTCCTTTCGCGGAATTTGCACATAACTGTAACAATAGTGTCAGCTGGATAACAGATTTCTGATTATGTGGTGATCTGCAGTATCACCAATAATACAGATACTATATCTGATTATATGGTGATCTGCAGAATCAGCAATAATACAGATATGGTAAGCAAATGGCGTAAGACGTGGCGAAGGTCACTAGCTTAATGCACAAAGTGTAATGATTGGTGCAAACAGTAAGTTTCTGATAGATTCTCAGCGGTAACCTCACCAGTGGTGATGGAGGCTACAGATAGAACCACAGCGGTAACCTGACCAGTGGCGAGGGCCCACTGGTGAGAGAGAGTAGTCAGACAGATCAGGTAGGCAACAGACGGGCAGACAAAGTACAGAATCGGCAGGCAGAATCAAAGTAGAGTTCAGGCAAAAGTCGGCAACAAGATCAGATGGGCAGAGGCACAGAATCACAAGGCAGAAAGAATAGTCAGAGCAGGCAAAGAGTCAACACAGATAAATAATGCAGTAATGAAGTTATTATTACAGCTATCAAAGGTCTGAGCGCTAACACAAAGTATTCGCAACAAGAGACAATGAGCTACTGACAGCCCCTGTCTTTTAAGCTGGCAGGCAATCCCTCAGACCGCCCCAGCCAGCCTGACCAATCGGGAATGAGGAGCGCTCTCCGTAAGGTCAGCTGATGCGCCTCCATAATTTATAAAGGTCCTGCCGCTGGGCGCGCGCACGCGTATCCCAAAGTTTATGCGCGGCAGAGAGACCTGCACGCGGCGTCCCGGAAGTCTGAGCGGCGGGGAGGGTAACGGTGGACACGCTGCTCTCCGTGACCATCGTATCCCCGCCGCTCGTTACAATAACAACCTTAAAAATGGGTCTTCTGGCTTTTCCCCTTTTCAGGTGGTCACAGGTAGAGGTGTAGCAAACGGTTTGCCGGCGAACGGTTCCCGGCGAACCTAGGTGGTTCGCGTTCGCCTGCCTAAGGCAAACTTTTTCGGAAGTTCGGTTCACCCCATAATGCACTATGAGGGTCAACTTTGACTCTCTGCATCACAGTCAGCAGGCACATTGTAGCCATTCAGGTTACACTAAGCCCTGGAGCCCCACCCCCTCTTATATAAGGCAGGCTCCGGTGGCCATTAGCCTCATTCGTGTGCCTGCTAGAGACAGAATAGGGACAGCTGCTGCAGACTTGTTCTCCTAGGGACAGATTAGTTAGTGTAACGATTGGTGTCAGCACACAGAGAGAATCTGATTATTGGTGATCTGCAGTATCACCAAGAATGCAGATATATACCTGATTATTGATGATCTGCAGAATCACCAATAATACAAGTATAATTAACCTCTGGACACCTGATAAAGTGTAAGTGTTTGGTGTAACAGTAAATGAGCATGGGCCACCTGAGGGGCAGGTGGTCCTAGACCGTATGAGGAGTATCTCCTTATAAAAGGGGTTGGAGATAACCAGAGAGTCAGTGATTCCCCGAACTGCTGGAATCAGACTCTACTGCAGTCAAAGGACTCTTATGGGATAGAGTACCTGACTGGACTGCAGAGAATCCCCTCTGAGGGACAGGGGGTCTCTGCAGCTACCTAACCCGTAACCAGGTGGAAACATAGGTAGCACTGACAGGCTGATCACCCAAGGAGTGAGTGACAGCCAGAAGGGTCAGCCAGGCCGGGTCGGCAACACACGAGCAGATAAGGTACAGAGACAGAAGACTAATTCGGTAACCAGGTATAGGCAGGGTCGGCAACAGGTAATCAGATGTGCAAAGGTACCGAATCAGATAGCAGAAGAGAGGTCAAGAGAGCAATAGGTCATAACAGATATCAGACAGAGGCCTAGTCTAGAGTGTGAGGTCCGTGGTCTCAACACCCAGGAACTGGTCTAAAGAATAACACAGTACTGACACAGTATCTCTAAGCTTGGGTGTGAGGTCCGTGGTCACAACACCCTGGAACTGGTCTAAAGTGTAACACAGTACTGACACAGTGTCCCTAAGCCTGGGTGTAAGGGCCGTGGTCACAACACCCTGGAACTGGTCTAAAGTATAACACAGCACCGACACAGTATCCCTAAGCTTGGGTGTGAGGTCCGTGGTCACAACACCCTGGAAGTGGTCTAAAGTATAACACAGCAATAACACAGTAATAACACAGTAATCTGGCTAAGTGTGAATTCCCAGGTCCACCTGGTTCTAACACACTGTGGGATCTGACTATGGTCTGAGTGCTAACACATAAGCATTCGCAACGGCAGACAACCTGAGACTGACCGGCGAGATCTATATATAGAGCACTGCTCCTCAGCGCCACCCAGCGCCGCTCAGCCAATGACAATCTGCGCTGGGATCAGCTGATCCCTCTCCTCTTAGCATAAGGGTCCTGCCTCCCAGCACGCGCGCGCGTAGCTCTCCATCTGCGTGCACTAGAAGGCTCAGATACACCAGACGCATGCTGCTGTGCGGAAACTGAACGCGGAAACCGCCGCCTCGCCGCCAGACCGCGCGGCGGCGTCTCCGCAATCCTTTACAGTACCCCCCCCCCCTGAGGAGTGGACTCTGGACACTTCCCACCGGGCTTCCCAGGATGTGAGTCATGAAACTCTTTCTTTAATTTATCCGCATGCATGCGACAATCTGGCACCCAAGTTCTTTTGTTCAAAACCATAACCCTTCCAGTGAACTAGGTACTGCAGGGAATTCTGCACAAAGCGAGAGTCTAGAATCTTTTCAATCTCATATTCAGGTTGGTCATCCACCAACACAGGGGGGGGGGAGGAATCCACGTGCACTGCCGGCTTTAACAGAGACACATGGAACGATCTCACACCTCGCATGCTGGCTGGGAGATCAATCGCATAAGTGACATTGTTAATCTTTCTGGTCACTGGAAAAGGTCCTATAAATTTAGGACCTAGTTTGGGTGACAGTTGCTTTAAGGCCAAATGCCGAGTGGATACCCGTCCCAAATCCCGTGGGGAGAATCTCCACTCCACAGACCGCCTTTTGTCTGCCTGCTTTTTCTGGGTTTGGAAGGCTTTCCCCAAGTTTCTTTTGACCATTCCCCAGATCTCTTTCAAAGCCCTCTGCCAATCCTCCAGGGCATGGAGTAGAATGGTGTAGATGCCACTGGCAATGGGGCAAACTTGGGTGATCTTCCTGACACTATCTGGATGGGGAAAACCCTGAAGAGGAACTCTTCAGGTTGTTGTGCGCAAATTCCGCAAACGGCAAAAATTTTACCCAATTGGATTGTGCATCTGCAACATAACATCTAAGAAATTGTTCCAGAGATTGGTTAACTCTCTCGGTCTAGCCATTGGTCTGTGGGTGGTAGCCTGATGAGAATGCGAGACCCATGTCCAGTTGATGGCAAAACGCTCTCCAGAATTTAGACACAAATTGGACTCCCCGATCTGACACTATATTTTCCGGAATGCCATGCAGCCGGAAAATATGCTGGATGAAGAGATCAGCCAATTCCTGGGCCGAGGGGAGTCCTTTCAAGGGGACAAAGTGAGCCATCTTACTGAAATGACCACCTTCCCTCAGACCTGGGGAGTTCTCCAACAAAATCCATGGACAAATGAGGACAAATGAGTCCAGGAATCACTCGGGACTGGTAAAGGTTGTAAAGTACCAACGGGAGCCTGACGAGAAGGTTTACTTCTGGCACACACTGCACACTATAAAAATAAATAATAATAACCATGCGCTCCTCACTGATGTTACTAAAAACCTTTTTCCCTAATCAGTTTCTGGGTCGCTGTCTGCATATAAGTGTGTGTTACACCTGAAATGTAAAATTAAAAATTATCAAACAGGCAGAGCGCTCAACAGAGTCTATGAATAGATACAGTTACAGTTCACAACATATATAGGGGGCCTTCCCTCGTTTTCAGCCTAAGGCTGCACCTATTAAAGTTCATCAAAGTTCATCAGTTCATTCCTCCTCCATTGTGGCTCCCTTAAACAGTTAATGTCCAGGTCCTTTCATATTAGTAAACCTATACGCTCACCAGAACATCCAGCCAATCCTCTCAGATCAGCAGTCAGTGCTTTTGGCCTTGCCAGCCAGCTTTCTATAGGTGTCTCACCGGCCTCCTCACGGATCCGTACATGTATAAATATAAATACAAAAGCAGCAATAGTGTGATACCGTTTGAGCAGTATACTGTATGTTACACCAGTGCACCCCGCATCCAAACGTGACACCCAACATGCCTCCACCACAGATACACAGGGCGCTCACCAGATATACGGGCCAACCCGCAACAGACCGGCAAAACAGCGTATTCCTGTCACTCTAACTCCAGAACTCAGTAAGTAGTCTCCTAGGGCTCAAAGACTATCGACCATAGCATAATTCCATTAAATTTAATAGTGTAAAAATAGTAGTGCACTTACAAAGTTCCAATAAAATTTGCGCATTTAAAACAATCACAGGATCCTCCAGTGTCTTGTCAGCTCCTCAGGCTCCACCCTACTAGTTTCGTCTTATAACTCATCAGGGGCTGATGAACTTTGATGAACTTTATTAGGTGCAGCCTTAGGCTGAAAACGAGGGAAGACACACTGCACACTCCCTTACAAACTCCTTACAGTCTGTTGCTAATGTAGGCCACCAAGCACATCTGGCCAGAAGATCTTGAGTTCTGGTGGCCCCAGGATGACCAGCATTCTTGTGAGAATGGAACAGCTGTAATAGTTGTAACCGGAAAGGAAGTGGCACAAACATAACCCGTCAGGCTTCCCCTCTGGAATGTCCTGTTGGTAGGGGCTCAAAGTGACTGTCCAATCTTTCCAGGTCTCGGTGGCTGCCAAAACCACCTTCTGAGGTAGAATGGTCTCAGGGGCTGAGGGCTGTACCATCTCGGGCTCGAAACACCTGGACAAGGCGTCGGCTTTGACGTTTTTACTGCCAGGAGTATACGTAATTACAAATCTGAATCTCGAGAAGAATAAAGACCACCGGGCCTGACGGGGTCTAAGTCTCTTGGCACCCTCTATGTACTCCAAATTTTTATGATCTGTATAAACTGTAATAGTGTGTTCTGCGCCTTCTAACCAATGTCGCCATTCCTCAAAGGCCAACTTGATGGCCAAAAGCTCCCGGTTGCCTATATCGTAGTTTTTTTTCCACAGGTGAAAAGCTACGAGAAAAGTAGGCACATGGGTTGAGTTTACCTTGTAAACCCGATTGCTGAGACAATACAGCCCCCACCCCCACCTCGGAAGCATCCACCTCCACGATGAAGGGATAGGTGACATCCACATGTCTTAATATGGGTGCAGAACAGAACAGTTTTTTCAGTGTGGAAAAAGCAGTATGTGCTTCTGCTGTCCAGTGGTAAGTATCAGCCCCCTTTTTGGTGAGACTGGTGAGGGGCAAGACCACAGTGGAGTACCCCTTTATAAACCTCCTGTAGTAGTTGGCAAAGACAAAAACCTTTGGAGCGCCTTCAGCCCCACAGGCTGAGGCCACTCCAAGACAGCAGAAACTTTTCCAGGATCCATAGAGAGGCCAGGTGTAGAAATAATATACCCCAGGAAGGAAACAGAGGTCACTTCGAAAAGACATTTTTCAAGTTTAGCGTAAAGCTGATTCTGTCTTAACTTCCCTAGGACAAATTTGACATGCTTTGGGTGTTCTGAGAGATTAGACGAAAAGATCAGAATACCGTCCAGATATACCAGAACAAACTTCCCCAACACCTCCCTGAACACCTCATTAATCAACTCCTGGAAGACGGCCGGGGCGTTACACAACCCGAAGGGCATCACCAGGTACTCGTAGTGCTCGTCGGGTGTGTTGAAAGCCGTCTTCCGTTCGTCATCATCCCTAATACGAACTAGATTGTATGCACCTCTTAAATCTAATTTTGAGAACATTTTCACGTTGGTAACCTGAGTGAACAAATCGTCAATCAAGGGTAAAGGATAACAATTTTTCACTGTAATCTTGTTTAACCCTGGGTAATCAATGCAAGGTCGAAGGCCTCCATCTTTTTTCTTCACAAAAAACAATCCTGCCCCTTCTGGAGAACGAGAGGGGCGAATGAAACCCTTAGCCAAGTTTTCTTTAATATACTCCTGCATTGCCAGTTTCTCAGGTCCAGATAGATTATAGAGGTGACCTCTGGGAGGCATAAAACCAGATCTTAAATCGATGGGACAGTCGAAGGTACGGTGGGGGGAGAAGTTTATCAGCTGATTTGGGACAAAACACATCCGCAAATTCTGCGTATTGGCTTGGCACACCTTTCACCTGAATCTTGGTGTTACCCACGGTTACTTTCGCTAAACAGTGATGATAACAATGGGTAGACCAGCTCGTTAGCTGACCTGAAACCCAGTCTATCTGAAGTTGTAACCATGGCATGCCAAGAATAACGGTGGAAGTTGTCATACGCAAGACCAAAAACTGTATACTCTCCCTATGTAGTACCCCAACACAGAACCTCAAATCAGGGGTCTGAGACAGGGGATGAGTACTTTGCAGAGGAGAGTCATCTACTGCAGTGACCAAAATCTGCTGGTCCAAAGGAAGTATAGGAATCCACAATTTTTTGGGGAAACTCGTAATGCATAAAATTGGCTGCTGATCCAGAGTCTAAGAAAGCTTCCGTGGAGACAGTCTGACCTTCCCATGTGACAGAACAGGGAAGAAGCAGGCGATTATCTTTTAGAGGTAAAGACTGCGCGCCTAGGGTATTACCTCTGACTACACCTAGGCGGCAGAGTTTCCCGACTTCTTGGGACAGTTCTGCGCCCTATGACTCTCCTCTGCACAGTATAAACAGAGCTGTTCTGTCCTGCGATTCTTTTCCACTCGTGTCAACTTTGACTGACCAATCTGCATTGGCTCTGGTGGAGGCGACACGGGTGGAGGGGAGGCATAGGAGACATATCTCACAGTGTTCTTACCCCGGGTCTGTTTCTGATAGCGTAAACGCCGGTCAACCCTTACTGCTAAAGCGATAGCCTCATCGATAGATTTCGGTTCAGGGTGTCCCAACATCAGATCTGAGACTGCATCTGACAACCCTGATAAAAAAAACAGTCCAATAGTGCAAATGTCCCCCACCTAGCTGACACCGACCACTTCCTAAACTCGGCTGCATAAACTTCCACCGGATCTTTGCCTTGACGCAAAGTTTTGAGCTACCGCTCAGCAGTAGAGGCAATGTACGGATCATCATAAATTATGGCCATGGCCTTAAAAAATTCCTCGACTGACGTCAGCACCTCGTGCCCTGTTTGCAGGCTATATGCCCATGTTTGGGAATCTCCTGACAGCAGGGTCTTAATAAATGTAATTCTCTGTGCCTCAGTTCCTGACAAGTTAGGTCTGAACTCAAAATACGACATTGCATGATTTTTAAAATTCTGAAAGTCAGATCTATGACCAGAAAACCTTTCAGGTACAGACATACGTACATCTGTAACTGGAGGAGCTTGCACTGAATTCACAGCCGTCTGAAGGACCTGTATGGACCCAGACAAGGCAGTGATCTGGGTCTGATGACCGTCCAGCACTCTGATTAAATTCACCACCGAGGTGGTGAGTGCATCAAGACGGCTGTGGAGTGCGTCCATTTTGTTTTTCGGGTCCGCCGTTCTGTAACGATCGGTGTCAGCACACAGAGAGAATCTGATTATTGGTGATCTGCAGTATCACCAAGAATGCAGATATATACCTGATTATTGATGATCTGCAGAATCACCAATAATACAAGTATAACAAACCTCTGGACACCTGATAAAGTGTAAGTGTTTGGTGTAACAGTAAATGAGCATGGACCACCAGAGGGGCAGGTGGTCCTAGACCGTATGAGGAGTATCTCCTTATAAAAGGGGTTGGAGATAACCAGAGAGTCAGTGATTCCCTGAACTGCAGTCAAAGGACTCCTATGGGATAGAGTCCCTGACTGGACTGCAGAGAATCCACTCTGAGGGACAGGGGGTCTCTGCAGCTACCTGACCCGTAACCGGGTGGAAACACAGGTAGCACTGACAGGCTGATCACCCAAGGAGTGAGTGGCAGCCAGAAGGGTCAGCCAGGCTGGGTCGGCAACACACGAGCAGATAAGGTACAGAGACAGAAGACTGATTCGGTAACCAGGTACAGGCAGGGTCGGCAACAGGTAATCAGATGTGCAAAGGTACTGAATCAGATAACAGAAGAGAGGTCAAGAGAGCAATAGGTCATAACAGATATCAGACAGAGGCCTAGTCTAGAGTGTGAGGTCCGTGGTCTCAACAACCAGGAACTGGTCTAAAGAATAACACAGTACTGACACAGTATCCCTAAGCTTGGATGTGAGGTCCGTGGTCACAACACCCTGGGACTGGTATAAAGTATAACACAGTACTGACACAGTGTCTCTAAGCTTGGGTGTGAGGTCCGTGGTCACAACACCCTGGAACTGGTCTAAAGTATAACACAGCAATGACACAGTATCCCTAAGCTTGGGTGTGAGGTCCGTGGTCACAACACCCTGGAAGTGGTCTAAAGTATAACACAGCAATAACACAGTAATAACACAGTAATCTGGCTAAGTGTGAATTCCCAGGTCCACCTGGTTCTAACACACTGTGGGATCTGACTATGGTCTGAGTGCTAACACATAAGCATTCGCAACGGCAGACAACCTGAGACTGACCGGCAAGATCTATATATAGAGCACTGCTCCTCAGCGCCAACTAGCGCCGCTCAGCCAATGACGATCTGCGCTGGGATCAGCTGATCAAGCTGATCAGCTGATCCCTCTCCTCTTAGCATAAAGGTCCTGCCTTCCAGCGCGCGCGCGCGCGTAGCTCTCCATCTGTGTGCACTAGAAGGCTCAGATGCACCAGACCCATGCTGCTGTGCGGAAGACGCTGGTCTGAACGTGCAAACCGCCGCCTCGCCGCCAGACCGCGCGGCTGCGTCTCCGCAATCCTTTACAGTTAGGTTCTTAGCTGCTTAGCTTGCTCCTGGCTGATTATTATTGCTTTTATAGCACCTCTCAACAGTTCTTTTCAGAGCTAATCCTGTATTTTTTTTTCTGTGTGTCAAACTGACACTTTTGTTGTATGCACAGCCTTGCTAATTTATAGTGTGTGTGCCGCTGCCAGCAGCCCAGCACATTCAGTGACTACATGTGTGTGTGACAGGGAGCTACACATTGTACTACCCAGTACTGCATATACCCAGTACCTGTTGTGTTTACTTAACCCATCTCATCACTGCATATACCTAGCTTTGTGTTGAGTGAACCCACCTCACTGCATCTAAGTACCTTTACTGTTCAGTGAACCCACCTCACTGCATCTAAGTATCTGTTGTGTTGAGTGAACCCATCTCACTGCATCTAAGTACCTTTACTGTTCAGTGAACCCACCTCACTGCATCTAACTACCTGTTGTGTTGAGTGAACCCACCTCACTGCATCTAACTACCTGTTGTGTTGAGTGAACCCACCTCACTGCATCTAAGTACCTGTTGTGTTGAGTGAAGACACCTCACTGCATCTAAGTACCTTTACTGTTCAGTGAACCCACCTCACTGCATCTAAGTACCTGTTGTGTTGAGTGAACCCACCTCACTGCATCTAAGTACCTTTACTGTTCAGTGAACCCACCTCACTGCATCTAACTACCTGTTGTGTTGAGTGAACCCACCTCACTGCATCTAACTACCTGTTGTGTTGAGTGAACCCACCTCACTGCATCTAAGTACCTTTACTGTTCAGTGAACCCACCTCACTGCATCTAACTACCTGTTGTGTTGAGTGAACCCACCTCACTGCATCTAAGTACCTTTACTGTTCAGTGAACCCACCTCACTGCATCTAAGTATCTGTTGTGTTGAGTGAACCCACCTCACTTCATCTAAGTACCTTTACTGTTTAGTGAACCCACCTCACTGCATCTAAGTACCTGTTGTGTTGAGTGAACCTACCTCATCGCATCTAAGTACCTGTTGTGTTGAGTGAACCCATCTCACAGCATCTAAGTACCTTTATTGTTCAGTGAACCCACCTCACTGCATATAAGTACCTTTACTGTTCAGTGAACCCACCTCACTGCATCTAAGTACCTGTTGTGTTGAGTGAACCCACCTCACTGCATCTAAGTACCTTTACTGTTCAGTGAACCCACCTCACTGCATCTAACTACCTGTTGTGTTGAGTGAACCCACCTCACTGCATCTAACTACCTGTTGTGTTGAGTGAACCCACCTCACTGCATCTAAGTACCTTTACTGTTCAGTGAACCCACCTCACTGCATCTAACTACCTGTTGTGTTGAGTGAACCCACCTCACTGCATCTAACTACCTGTTGTGTTGAGTGAACCCACCTCACTGCATCTAAGTACCTTTACTGTTCAGTGAACCCACCTCACTGCATCTAACTACCTGTTGTGTTAAGTGAACCCAGCTGACTGCATATACCGAGCATCCCCCCGAGATGGACAAAATGGACAAACCAGGTAGAGGAAGAGGTAGAGGCAGACCCAGAGGAAGGCCACCTGGCACCGGCAGGTCTGTGCGAGGTGGTGTAGATGTGATTGCGTGCGGCCCTGCCCCAAAGTACAGTGCCCAGAAGAAGGCACGTGCCATCACTTTCCAAAATCGTGAGGAGGTGGTTGAGTATTTAACACAGAACACCTCATCTCCCGCAGCCAGTGCCACCAGCGCTAGTACAAGCACCACATCCGCTGCATTTGAAACTTTGCAGGAGTTATTTGGTGGTGGTGGTGAAATCACTGATTACCAGCCACTACTGCAACAACAAGAAGAAGGCGCAGGTACACCACCTCATACGTCTAAATTAGGTGGTGATAGTATGGACGTAATGTGTGAGGAGGGGGATGATGAGCCACCTGAAGTTGGTGCAGTTGAGGAGGTGTCTGAGGAAAGCGAAGCTGGGCAGGAGGATTATGATGACGATTATACGGATACCACGTATGTTCCCAGTAGAGGAGATGACCAGGGGGACAGTTCAGAGAGGGGAGTCAGAGAGGAGTAGGAGGAGATGACTCCATGATAGAAGCAGAGGGAGCTCATCCTCAGAAACAGCTGGGGAAGTGTCCGGCACCATGTATCGCCAGCTATGGACAGCCAGCCAACATGCCCTTCAAGGTCAGCTGTTGATGCCACCGTAGCGCCATCACCCCAGGGGGGCTCAGCGGTTTGGAAATGTTTAACATGTGTGTCTCAGATCGGAGCAAAGCCATCTGTTGTCTCTGCCAGCAAAAATTGAGCCGTGGAAAGGCCAACTCTCATGTAGGGACAAGTGCCTTACGAAGGCACCTGGAGAAAAGGCACAAACAGCTATGGCAAGAACACCTGAGGAAAAGCAGCACCCAAAAGACAAGCCACCCTCCTTCTCCTCTTCCTCCTTCAGGTGCATCATCTTCATCCGCTTTCTCCCTTGCACCTTCACAGCCACCCTCCTCCACACCACCTCTTCCCTTGAGCGGTTCCTTCTCCTCTGCCCACAGCAGTACCCTTCTGTGAAGGAAGTATTTGAGCGTAAGAAGCAAATGTCTGCCAGTCACCCTCTTGCCCGGTGTCTGACAGCTGGCGTGGTGGAACTATTAGCTCGCCAGCTATTACCATACAAGCTGGTGGACTCTGAGGCTTTCCGTAAGTTTGTGGCCATTGGTACACCTCAGTGGAAGATACCAGGCCGCAATTATTTTTCACAAAAGGCCATACCCAAACTGTACCGTGCAGTTGAGAGGCAAGTGGTGTCATCTATTGCGAAGAGCGTTGAGTCAAGGGTCCACCTGACCACAGATGCCTGGTCTGCCAAGCACGGGCAGGGCCACTACATTACGTACACAGCCCATTGGGTCAACCTGGTGACCGATGGCAGCAAGCAGGGAGTACGTGAATGCGCAGCGGACCGACTTATAACACCTCCACGTCTTGCAGGCAGGACTCCAGCCACCTCCTCTCCGCCTGCTACCACCTCTTCGCTGTCGTCATCCTCCTCCTCCTCCTTGGCTGGTGCCGCGATCTCCTCTCCAGCTACACAGCCCCCGCACCCCAGGGCCTATGCTGCATGCCAGGTACGATGGTGTCACGCAGTGTTAGACATGTCTTGCCTCAAAGCGGAGAGTCACACTGGACCAGCTCTCCTGGCTGCTCTTAACAAACAGGTGGAGCAATGGCTGGCCCCGCACAAGCTTGAGATCGGCAACGTGATGTGTGACAATGGCAGCAATCTCATTTCTGCATTGAATTTGGGAAAGCTGACACACGTACCCTGCATGGCACATGTGCTGAATCTGGTCGTGCAAAGATTTGTGTCTAAGTACCCAGGCTTAGAGGACGTCCTGAAGCAGGCCAGGAAGTTGTGTGGGCATTTCAAGCGCTCTTACACGGCCATGGCACGCTTTGCGGACATTCAGAGTAGAAAAAACTTGCTGGTGAGACGCCTGATTTGCGATAGCCCGACTCGCTGGAATTCCACCCTGCTGATGTTCTCTCGCCTGCTAGACCAGGAGTAAGCCGTCACCCAGTACCTGTATCATTACAGTACAAGAACACAATCTGGGAGGATGGGAATGTTGTGGCCCAACAACTGGACACTGATGTGAAATGCATGCAGGGTCAGGGAGCCCTTTGAGGAGGTGACCAAACTGGTGAGTCGCCTGAGGGCACCATGAGCGACTTGATCCCCTAAGCCTACTTCCTGGAGCGTGCCGTGCGTAGAGTGGTGGATACAGCTGTGGAGGAGCGTGAACAAGAACAGTTACAGCAGCAGGAGTTGTGGGAGCGATTTACATCCGAACCAAATGTTTCCACAACACCTGCTGCAGCACAGAGGGGGGAGGAGGAGGAGGAAGAAGAGGAGTCGTGCAGGGAAGGAGAGGAGTCAGACTCTGATGATGATGATGAGGAAGGTGTTTCTGTGGAGGAGGAAGAGGCGGCGGAAGAAGAACAACCGCGGCAGCCGTCACAGGGGGCTTCTGCTGCTCCACGTTCCCGTGGTATTGTTCATGGCTGGGGGGAGGAAGAGGTGTTGCGTGCCGTCACTGAGGAAGAGCAAGAGGAGATGGAGAGTACGTCTGCATCAAGCTTTGTGCAGATGGCCTCTTTCATGTTGTCCAGCCTGTTGAGGGACCCCCGTATCAAAAAACTCAAGGCGAATGACCTGTACTGGGTGGCCACGCTACTAGACCCTCGGTACAGGCACAAAGTGGTGGAACTGTTACCAACTCAACACAAGGCGGAAAGGATGCAGCACTTTCAGAACCAGATGTCGATGATGCTTTACAATGCGTTTAAGGGTGATGTGGCTGCACAACGCAATCAAGGTACCAATGGCAGTAACACTCCTCCTCCCAAGTCCATGCAGGCAAGGACAGGACGCTCCAGTGATCTTAGGGTGATGTCGGACATGCAGACATTCTTTAGTCCAACTCCTCGCCATAGTCCTTCCGGATCCACCCTCCACCAACACCTGGACCGGCAGGGGGGGATGCTCTGGCCTTGAGTGTGGATGTGCACACTGCGAGCAGCGACGATGAACCCTTGGGCTACTGGTTGCGCAGGTTTGACCTGTGGCCAGAGCTGTCCCAATTTGCCATACAACTTCTCTCTTGCCCTGCCGCAAGCGTCCTGTCAGAAAGGACCTTTAGTGCAGCTGGAGGCATAGTCACTGAGAAGAGAAGTCGCCTAAGTCACGACAGTGTTCAGTACCTGACCTTTATCAAAATGAATGAGGAATGGATCACGGAGGGCTACTGCACGACCGAAGACTAAGTCAGTCCCCACACACAGCATCTCTGCCTGCAGGCCACTTGCCTTCTCCACCAGACCGCCACCACCAACAGGGTCCAGGACTCCTGAATTTTTAAGGCCGCTGCTAGCAGCGGCTGCTACACTAATTTTTCTGGCTGCACTGCGGGCGGCTGCAACAAAAAAAACAAAAGGCATGTACATGTGCCAATCCCCCTTCATGATCATTACCTTGCCGCGGTGAAGGGGCTTGCGTATCACAATGAAGCAATGACCGCCGGCTATTTGAGTGTCTCGGGTGGGGGTGGGACACAAAAGATAATAAGGTCGTTGTTTCATTGTGGTCAGACCAAATTTGATCAGCTGGACAGTCACTGTTGTTCTATCATTGAGCTACCACAGCCCGGCGACCATATGGGCTTGAAAACCGCCACGGCCTACACTCTCGCCACGGTGCGCACCAGTCCAGCACGGCCGTCACTACGCAAACAGCTGTTTGCGGTGCGTTACACAGTGGTGTGTCAGTGTGAAGCAGAACTCTAATTACACTCCCTGATTGATGTATACACATGCAAGATGTTTGAAAGCACTTTAGGCCTGCAATTTAGCATTCAATGTGATTTCTGCACTTAAAACGGTGCTTTGCGTCACATCCAGATTTTTCCCCAGGATTTTGGCCATGTATCCCACTCCGCCATGCCCCCCTCCATGTGTTAGACCCCTTGAAACATCTTTTCCATCACTTTTGTGGCCAGCATAATTATTTCTATTTTTCAAAGTTTGCCTCCCCATTGAAGTCTATTGCGGTTCGCAAACTTTTTGGCGAACCGAACCTTCCACGGAGGTTGGCGGCAGCTCTAGTCACAGGGAGATCACCAAAATGTTCTCCTCTGCCAGTGGTGACCTCCCTGTTCCCAGCTTTGGAGGCCTGGCAGGGGTCTTTCTAGAGAATATGGGCGTTAGTGAAAATCAATCTAGAGAGAGCTTTTAGAGTTCAAAAAAGACAGGCAGATAAGAGACGTTCTTTGGAATGGGAGTTTGAACCTGGTGATTTGGTCTGGGTCTCTACACGCCATTTTGCTTTAAAACAACCCTCAGCTAAGTTGGGACCTAGATTTATCGCCCCATATCCCGTGTCGAAAAAGATCAATGATGTGACATATACAGTGGCTCTGCCATCTAGTATGAGAGGTGTGAAGTCATTGCATGTGTCTTTGTTGAAGCCGGCTGTGCATGTGGATTCCTCTCCCCCCCCTGTGGTGATTGATGGAGAGCCTGAGTACGAAATTGAAGAGGTTCTGGATTCTCGATGGGTACAGAATTCAGTACAGTATCTTGTTCACTGGAAGGGGTATGGGCCTGAGGAGAGATCATGGGTACCGAGTCATCGACTTCATGCTGAGGAACTGAGACAGAAGTTCCATTAGTTACATCCTGAGAAACCGAGTAAAATGTGTCTGGAGTCCACGCCTCAAGAGGGGGTACTGTAACGAGCGGCGGGGATACGACGGTCACCGAGAGCAGCGTGACCACCGTTACCCTCCCCGCCGCTCAGACATCCGGGACGCCACGCGCAGGTCTCTCTGTCGCGCATAAACTTCGGGCTACGCGTGCGCACACCCAGCGACAGGACCTTTATGAATTAAGGAGGCGTGTCAGCTGACCTGCGGGTCGGCTGATGTCACGGAGAGCGCCCCTCATTCCCGATTGGTTAGGCTGGCTGGGGTGGTCTTAGGGATTGCCTGCCAGCTTAAAAGACAGGGGCTGTCAGTAGCTCATTGTCTGTTGTTGCGAATACTTCGTGTTAGCGCTCAGACCTTTGATAGCTGTAATAATAACTTTGTTGCTGCATTATTTATCTGTGTTGACCAGTGGCGTAGCTAAGGAGCTGTGGGCCCCGATGCAAGTTTTACATGGGGCCCCCCAAGCACTCTATACATGACAATTGATACGGCGCACCAAAACCTGCCAATGGCAACTACAGTGTCAGAGGTGCAAGAAGGGGATGGGGAACAGCTTGTTAATGATTACCACTATTCAAAGTGTCTATAGAAGTGATTATTATGAGCACAGGACCAATAGAGAGCTAATACTGTAGTTGAGGGAGGGCCCCTCTGGCCCAAGGGCCCCGATGCGGTCGCTACCTCTGCACCCCCTATTGCTACGCCCCTGGTGTTGACTCCTTGCCTGCTCTGACTATTCTTTCTGCCTTCTGATACTGTGCCTCTGCCCATCTGATCTTGTTGCCGACTTTTGCCTGAACTCTACTTTGATTCTGCCTGCCGATTCTGTACTTTGTCTGCCCGTCTGTTGCCTACCTGATCTGTCTGACTACTCTCTCTCACCAGTGGGCCCTCGCCACTGGTGAGGTTACCGCTGTGGTTCTATCTGTAGCCTCCATCACCACTGGTGAGGTTACCACTGAGAATCTATCAGAAACTTACTGTTTGCACCAATCACTACACTTTGTGCATTAAGCTAGTGACCTTCGTCACGTCTTACGCCATTCACTCACCATATCTGTAATATTGGTGATTCTGCAGATCACCATATTATCAGATATAGTATATGTATTATTGATGATACTGCAGATCACCACATAATCAGAAATCTGTTATCCCGCTGACACTATTGTTACAGGCAGCAATTAAATATTCCCCTTAAAATCAATAGGGGGATTTTGATTGGCTTTTGTAGGCTCCACCCACTTTTAATATTAATTCCAGTCACCCAGTGACCAACTATGCAACGTTTGAGAACCCTACCATTAACAGTGTAAGAATGGCTGCAGTTTACATTTTCCCAATGAAATGTGTATTTGTCTCCCCACTGATGTCCCGACACTGCTCAAGTATGTATTTGGCTGGTGTTGGCTCTGCCCCCTTTTTATAACCCTAACACAAAATTACTTAATGACCAAGTTTGTGAGCTTTTCGGTCTTTGGCATCAATAATTTGCATTGAGATTAAACAAATCTGATTGGCTGTTTGTGGCTCCACCCCTTTGTCTGAATTTGAACCCCAGTCACCCAATGACAAACTGTACCAGGTTTAAGGCTTGTGCCATTAAAAGTGCAAGAATGGTAGCAATTATATATTCCCCTTGAAAATCAATAGGTTAATTTTGATTGGCTTTTGTATGCTCCACCCACTTTAATGAATATTAATCCCAGTCACCCAGTTACCAATTGTGCAAAGTTTGAGAACCCTACCATTAACAGTGTAAGAATTGCTGCAGTTTACACTTTCTCAGTGAAATGTGTATTTGTCTCCACCCACTGATGACCCGGCATTGCCCGATTATGTATTTGGCTGGTGTTGGCTGCACCCACTTTTCCTAACCCTAACACACAATTAATCAATTACTCAGTGACCAAGATTGTGAGCTTTGCGGTCTTTGGCCTCAATAACCTGCATTAAAATGAAACAAATCAGATTGGATGTTTGTGGTTCCAACCCCTTTTATAAATTTAAGCCCCAGTCACCCAATGATCAACTGTACCAGGTTTGAGGCTCGTGCCATTAACAGTGCAAGAATGGCAGCAATGAAATATTCCCCTGAAAAATTAATAGGTAATTTTTGATTGCCTTTTATAGGCTCCATCCACTTTTCTGAATATTAATCCCAGTCGCCCAGTGACCAACTGTGCAAAGTCTTTTCTTCTTACAACAGTGCAAGAATGGCTGTTGTTTACATTTTCCCAGTGAAATTTGTATTTGTCTCCGCCCACTTATGACCCGGCGTTGCCCGCTTATGTATTTGGCTGGTGTTGGCTGTGCCCAATTTCCTAACCCTAACACACAATTAATCAATTACTCAATTACCAAGTTTGTGAGCTTTGCGGTGTTTGGCAACAATAATTTGCATTGGAATGAAACAAATCTGATTGGCTGTTTGTGGCTCCACCTCCCTTTCTGAAATTGAACCCCAGTCACCCAATGATCAACTGTACCAGGTTTGAGGCTTGTGCCATTAACAGTGCAAGAATGGCAGCAATGTAAATATTCCCCTTGAAAATCAATAGGTGAATTTTGATTGGCTTTTATAGGCTCCACCCACCTTTCTGAATAATAATTCCAGTCACCCAACGACCAACTGTGCAAAGTTTGAGAACCCTGCCATTAACAGTGTAAGAATGGCTGCAGTTTACATTTTCCAGTGAAATTTGTATTTGTCTCCGCCCCCTTTTTGGTTATGGGAATAAAAAGTATACTATACTTTATTCCAGGTAATATACTATGTGTGTGCCGAATTTCATTCAAATCCGTTCAGCCATTTTTGCGAGATCGAGTATCAAACATCCAAACATCCAAACATCCGAACTTTCCCGTTTATAATATTAGTAGGATATTTTTTTTTTTGCTTGGGCGCAGGATACAGCCGGTATATGGCTGATCCTGCTGCTGCACGAGTCCCGGCAGCGTTAATTACTATTCCCCCTCCAGGTCGACATGGATAATGGGGAATTGTAACGATCGGTGTAACACAGAGAGGGTCTGATTACCAGTGAACTGCAGTATCACCGAGAATACAGAATATACCTGATTATTGATGATCTGCAGTATCAACGATAATCAGATATATCTACTAACCTCTGGACACCTGAGATATGCGAGTGTTGGTGCAACAGTAATACTTTGAGTGCTGCACCTCAGGAGAAGGTACAGAAGCAGTAAGGAGTATTGCACAGAAGTAAGTTCCTTCCTTTGGCCTAGACTCTCCCGGAGGAGGGGCTATGCTGAAGGTAGGAAGGACAGAGCGTGAGTGACACCAGTGAGAGGGTGTCACTAACAGGTCTGGGAACTGCCTCTAACAGTAAGGCCAGTTCTCGAGGTCGGGCAAGCCAGGTCGTTAACACACAGACAGATAAGGTACAGATTCAGGAGACAGATACGGAATCCAATGAACAGGCAGGGTTTGGCAACGGAGTATCAGAATAGCAAGGTACAGAATCAGGAGGCAAATACAGTGTCCAGGAACGAGCAGAGTTTGGCAACAGGAGTTCAGAAATAGCAAGGTACAGAATCAGAGTTCAGAGGAATAGTCAGGCAGGCAAAAGGTCATAACAAATAATACAGTTCAATATTCCTAATGCTAAGGTGTGAGCTCCTTGATCATCAACACCTTTGGAAACTATGCTAGAACACAGAAACAGACAAGGTCTGAGTGCTACCACGTAGTGATCGCAACGCCAGACACCAGAGAAATGACCAGCACCCAGTATATATACTATAGCGCTCTCCAGCGCCGCCCCTAAGTGCTGGACCAATGGAAGGTGGTGAAAATGTCAGCTGACCAGCTTGGTCAGCTGACTCTTCTCTGGCTGTCATATAAGCTCTGCCTCTCAGCGCGCGCGTCCTTCTGAACCTGTGTGGACTAGCAGTCCCAGCCACACCAGACATGTTTTGCAATGTATCCGCTGATTCGGGCGTGGGAGCCGCCGCACTGCTCTCCAAGCAAGCGGCGGCTTCCCCGCGTCCAGCCACAATGTCAGTAGTATTGCTATGCGCGCAATCCGCCGCATCCAACGCGGACTCCACCGCTCAGCCTATGCGGCATGCGGCGGTTTCTTCGCGTTGTGCTGCTATGTTGGACGCGGAAACAGCCGCCTCACTCTGAGCACTTGCGGCGCCTTTTCCGCGTTTCCTCACAGGAATCATATAATTCAGTTTCCTGCTATTGATGGGGGCTGAATTACAATGTTTTAAAAGTAACTTCAGCTCCATCTTCCGACGGCGCCAAAGTTATTCACTGTGCGCCGCTATAGGCGTAATTCCTATTAGGGTCTATGGTGGCGCCGGCTGCACCCAAATCTCCTGCGCTGTTATTACAAAGCTCGGGCGGGCAGGCTGTGCAGTCATACATGGGAGTGGAGGGCGGGGCACACCACACCAATACACTGTCCATGATAATGCTGAATATTTTCAGAGGGTGGCAGTGGGGGAACAGAGAGGTGTAAGAAGACTGGGGAACTCTCTAGCCCTTTAAGAGCTTCCCTCTAATGAGACACCCAAGTTGCACACTACAGCATATGCACAAACCCGGCCGCAAGCCTCTTTGACCATGTACCCATGGCTAGGAACGCTCTCCACATGTGCACTATGTTAAGCCTCGTACATGCACATGTGCAGAATGCTCCCAGCCATAGGCGCATGGCGTTGTCAAGCCTGCACATACGCAGTAGTGTGAGACTTAGGCGACTCACACAAACTAACAGGGTCTTTTTGGGCCATTTTTTAGCAATATGGCCCCGTAAATTCCCAGACTGACCCAGTTGCACTCCACTGCGCATGCGTGGTCCCACGGATGCGCACGTGTGGTCCACTAATCTTGTAATTGTGCTTGCACAGGGTGATCGTGGGCGCACGCGTGTCCAGGACTGCACAGTGGAGAGCGACTGGGCTGTATCATGGACTCCAGTGCGGGAGAGCGGCGATCAAGCAGATGGACTACATGGGGCTGGAGGAAGCCCAAGGTAAGTAGAAATCTATACATTTAGCTTATCTGAGGTCTCCTTTCAAGGGAATATTTTTTGGGGGGTGGTGAGAGGGAAGGGGGCCCCATTCAAAGTTTTGCAGGGGGGCCCAGTGATTTCTAGTTACACCCCTGCCTGGGACCCTTACTCTAGTGTCAGTTGCCCCCCCCCCCCCCCCCCCTGATGGCTGCCCTGACCTGAAATATAAATCAGCTGTGCTCCATTGGAACATATGTTGGTGTAAAACGTTCTGCCATGTGTTGAAAACATCTCCCCAAAATTCTACTGTATCTTTTTAAACTGTGGGCTCCTAAAAGTAAGCAGAACATTTTATCTGAACTGAACCACTTGAGAAGAAATAACCATGAAGTAAAATAAGAAGCTGCGCAGCGTTTAGCCTCCTGGAAATATATCAGCCACCTGCGGCTGCCGGTGTAATCTTGTCACATCTACACTATATAACATGGCAGTAAATGCTGCTGATCAGCCAGTGACAATGCAGACAGGGGGGCTGCACATCTATCATGGAGTGACCGGGCTTCCCAGAGACATGGACTGGTCTGGGGTGCACATAGCCTCAGCTCTGATCTCTGCTCTGCTCCAGCTCAGCCTCCTGTCTGCCTCTTCCTATGGAATCACATACAATGTATCATCACAGTGCACAATACAGGCAACTCAGCCTCGATTTACCTACCAATATTACCAGAAGGGAGATGTATACGTTGGGGGGCTGTTTGCAGTGAGCATTAATGGGCATGTATTGTGGGATTATAATGAATCAGACTTGCATAGATTCAATTGTTTGCTGCAAGTATTTTTTGTTTATTTTGTTATGTAAAGGCTAATCTTATTTTTGTAAGAGGAAAAAAAAAATCAATGTGTTAAAGAGAAACTGTAGTTTCTGTAGTAGTTGATACCCCCTTTCTCATGAGAAATTGTTATCTTTTCTAAAACAGATCACCAGGGAACTCTGTATTAGAGGCCTGCGCAGGTCCACTTTTTCATACCCGCACCCGACCCGCACCTGCGACCTGCTTTCTGGTGAATTTGATACCCGCAACCCGACCCGCACCCGCAGAACCGCTACCCCCACCCGCACCCGCAGGCCCGCTTTTTTATATTTTCTTCTAAAGTGCACATATAAAGTAACATTGGGGAGCTGTAAAGTTAATAAACCTATTTTTATACACAAACCAAAGCTAAAGAAGGTTTTTAAAGATTTTTTTTTATTTTATTTAAATGAACAGAAGACGTAATAGTCATTACAAATATCACAACAACCTAATAACCAATCCAAGTTTACAGGATCATCTATGTATTACAATCCAGCCTTCATAAAACAAACTAATGATAGCTATATGGGACTTGAATATAAATGTATGAAAATAATAAAAAAAAAAGTTTTATACATACCTGGGGCTTCCTCCAGCCCCCTGTGCACAGATCGCTCCCACACAGCCATCCTCAGTCTCCTCCAGCTCTGGGTCCCGTAAGTTCTGCCAGTCTGTACAAGAGAAGTCATACCTGGGGCACTTCTTTTCACTATGCCGCAAAGATACGAAGAGGATGCACTTTTCTTGCGCAGACTGGCCGCGACTGACAGAACTTATGGGACACGCCGGTACCGGAGCTGGAGAAGAGTGAGGACGGTGGCATGGGAGAGATCTGTGCGGATGGGGCTGGAGGAAGCCCCAGGTACGTATGTATAAAACTTTTTTTTATTATGTCTCTGGTACACTTTTATGCGCTCCTGTATAGTGAAATTCAGCATGGGCACAGGGGAGAAGAAAGGATATACTGTGCATGCATGGCTCCGTATGTCCGGGTCCTAGATTATGTGCCCCTGTATAGTGACATTCAGCAGGGGCACAGGGGAGAAGAAAGGATATACTGTGCATGCATGGCTCAGTATGTCCGGGTCCTAGGTTATGCGCTCCTGTATAGTGACATTCAGCATGGGCACAGGGGAGAAGAAAGGATATACTGTGCATGCATGGCTCAGTATGTCCGGGTCCTAGGTTATGCGCTCCTGTATAGTGACATTCAGCAGAGACACAGGGGAGAAGTAAGGATATACTGTGCATGCATGGATCAGTGTGTCCGGGTCCTCGGTTATGTGCTCCTGTATAGTGACATTCAGCATGGGCACAGGGAAGAAGAAAGGATATACTGTGCATGCATGGCTCAGTATGTCCGGGTCCTAGGTTATGCGCTCCTGTATAGTGACATTCAGCATGGGCACAGGGGAAAAGAAAGGATATACTGTGCATGCACGGCTCAGTATGTCCGGGTCCTAGGTTATGTGCTCCTGTATAGTGACATTCAGCATGGGCACAGGGAAGAAGAAAGGATATACTGTGCATGCATGGCTCAGTATGTCCGGGTCCTAGGTTATGCGCTCCTGTATAGTGACATTCAGCATGGGCACAGGGGAAAAGAAAGGATATACTGTGCATGCATGGCTCAGTATGTCCGGGTCCTAGGTTATACGCTCCTGTATAGTGACATTCAGCATGGACACAGGGGAGAAGTAAGGATATACTGTGCATGCATGGATCAGTGTGTCCGGGTCCTCGGTTATGCGCTCCTGTATAGTGACATTCAGCAGGGGCACAGGGGAGAAGAAAGGATATACTGTGCATGCATGGCTCAGTATGTCCGGGTCCTAGGTTATGCGCTCCTGTATAGTGACATTCAGCATGGGCACAGGGGAGAAGAAAGGATATACTGTGCATGCATGGCTCAGTATGTCCGGGTCCTAGGTTATGCGCTCCTGTATAGTGACATTCAGCAGAGGCACAGGGAAGAAGAAAGGATATACTGTGCATGCATGGCTCAGTATGTCCGGGTCCTAGGTTATGCGCTCCTGTATAGTGACATTCAGCATGGGCACAGGGGAGAAGAAAGGATATACTGTGCATGCATGGCTCCGTATGTCCGGGTCCTCGGTTATGTGCTCCTGTATAGTGACATTCAGTATGGGCACAGGGGAGAAGAAAGGATATACTGTGCATGCATGGCTCCGTATGTCCGGGTCCTAGATTATGCACTCCTGTATAGTGACATTCAGCAGAGGCACAGGGGAGAAGAAAGGATATACTGTGCATGCATGGCTCAGTGTGTCCGGGTCCTAGGTTATGTGCTCCTGTATAGTGACATTCAGCATGGGCACAGGGGAGAAGAAAAGATATACTGTGCATGCATGGCTCAGTATGTCCGGGTCCTAGGTTATGTGCTCCTGTATAGTGACATTCAGCATGGGCACAGGGGAGAAGAAAGGATATACTGTGCATGCATGGCTCAGTATGTCCGGGTCCTAGGTTATGTGCTCCTGTATAGTGACATTTAGCATGGGCACAGGGGAGAAGAAAGGATATACTGTGCATGCATGGCTCAGTATGTCCGGGTCCTCGGTTATGTGCTCCTGTATAGTGACATTCAGTATGGGCACAGGGGAGAAGAAAGGATATACTGTGCATGCATGGCTCAGTATGTCCGGGTCCTAGGTTATGCGCTCCTGTATAGTGACATTCAGCATGGGCACAGGGGAGAAGAAAGGATATACTGTGCATGCATGGCTCAGTATGTCCGGGTCCTCGGTTATGTGCTCCTGTATAGTGACATTCAGCATGGGCACAGGGGAGAAGAAAGGATATACTGTGCATGCATGGCTCAGTATGTCCGGGTCCTAGGTTATGCGCTCCAGTATAGTGACATTCAGCATGGGCACAGGGGAGAAGAAAGGATATACTGTGCATGCATGGCTCAGTATGTCCGGGTCCTAGGTTATGTGCTCCTGTATAGTGACATTCAGCAGAGGCACAGGGGAGAAGTAAGGATATACTGTGCATGCATGGCTCCGTATGTCCGGGTCCTAGGTTATGCGCTCCTGTATAGTGACATTCAGCATGGGCACAGGGGAGAAGAAAGGATATACTGTGCATGCATGGCTCAGTATGTCCGGGCCCTAGGTTATGCGCTCCTGTATAGTGACATTCAGCATGGGCACAGGGGAGAAGAAAGGATATACTGTGCATGCATGGCTCAGTATGTCCGGGTCCTAGGTTATGCACTCCTGTATAGTGACATTCAGCATGGGCACAGGGGAGAAGAAAGGATATACTGTGCATGCATGGCTCAGTATGTCCGGGTCCTAGGTTATGCGCTCCTGTATAGTGACATTCAGCATGGGCACAGGGAAGAAGTAAGGATATACTGTGCATGCACGGCTCAGTATGTCCGGGTCCTAGGTTATGCGCTCCTGTATAGTGACATTCAGCATGGGCACAGGGGAGAAGAAAGGATATACCGTGCATGCATGGCTCCGTATGTCCGGGTCCTAGGTTATGTGCTCCTGTATAGTGACATTCAGTATGGGCACAGGGGAGAAGAAAGGATATACTGTGCATGCATGGCTCAGTATGTCCGGGTCCTAGGTTATGCGCTCCTGTATAGTGACATTCAGCATGGGCACAGGGGAGAAGAAAGGATATACTGTGCATGCATGGCTCAGTATGTCCGGGTCCTCGGTTATGTGCTCCTGTATAGTGACATTCAGCATGGGCACAGGGGAGAAGAAAGGATATACTGTGCATGCATGGCTCAGTATGTCCGGGTCCTAGGTTATGCGCTCCTGTATAGTGACATTCAGCATGGGCACAGGGGAGAAGAAAGGATATACTGTGCATGCATGGCTCAGTATGTCCGGGTCCTAGGTTATGCGCTCCTGTATAGTGACATTCAGCATGGGCACAGGGAAGAAGAAAGGATATACTGTGCATGCATGGCTCAGTATGTCCGGGTCCTAGGTTATGCGCTCCTGTATAGTGACATTCAGCATGGGCACAGGGGAGAAGAAAGGATATACTGTGCATGCATGGCTCTGTATGTCCGGGTCCTAGGTTATGCGCTCCTGTATAGTGACATTCAGCAGAGGCACATGGGAGAAGAAAGGATATACTGTGCATGCATGGCTCCGTATGTCCGGGTCCTAGGTTATGCGCTCCTGTATAGTGACATTCAGCATGGGCACAGGGGAGAAGAAAGGATATACTGTGCATGCATGGCTCAGTATGTCCGGGTCCTCGGTTATGCGCTCCTGTATAGTGACATTCAGCATGGGCACAGGGGAGAAGAAAGGATATACTGTGCATGCATGGCTCAGTATGTCCGGGTCCTCGGTTATGCGCTCCTGTATAGTGACATTCAGCATGGGCACAGGGGAGAAGAAAGGATATACTGTGCATGCATGGCTCCGTATGTCCGGGTCCTCGGTTATGCGCTCCTGTATAGTGACATTCAGCAGGGGCACAGGGGAGAAGAAAGGATATACTGTGCATGCATGGCTCCGTATGTCCGGGTCCTAGATTATGCACTCCTGTATAGTGACATTCAGCATGGGCACAGGGGAGAAGAAAGGATATACAGTGCATGCATGGCTCAGTGTGTCCGGGTCCTAGGTTATGCGCTCCTGTATAGTGACATTCAGCATGGGCACAGGGGAGAAGAAAGGAAATACTGTGCATGCATGGCTCAGTATGTCCGGGTCCTCGGTTATGCGCTCCTGTATAGTGACATTCAGCATGGGCACAGGGGAGAAGAAAGGATATACTGTGCATGCATGGCTCAGTATGTCCGGGTCCTAGGTTATGCACTCCTGTATAGTGACATTCAGCATGGGCACAGGGGAGAAGAAAGGATATACTGTGCATGCATGGCTCAGTATGTCCGGGTCCTAGGTTATGCGCTCCTGTATAGTGACATTCAGCATGGGCACAGGGAAGAAGTAAGGATATACTGTGCATGCACGGCTCAGTATGTCCGGGTCCTAGGTTATGCGCTCCTGTATAGTGACATTCAGCATGGGCACAGGGGAGAAGAAAGGATATACCGTGCATGCATGGCTCCGTATGTCCGGGTCCTAGGTTATGTGCTCCTGTATAGTGACATTCAGTATGGGCACAGGGGAGAAGAAAGGATATACTGTGCATGCATGGCTCAGTATGTCCGGGTCCTAGGTTATGCGCTCCTGTATAGTGACATTCAGCATGGGCACAGGGGAGAAGAAAGGATATACTGTGCATGCATGGCTCAGTATGTCCGGGTCCTCGGTTATGTGCTCCTGTATAGTGACATTCAGCATGGGCACAGGGGAGAAGAAAGGATATACTGTGCATGCATGGCTCAGTATGTCCGGGTCCTAGGTTATGCGCTCCTGTATAGTGACATTCAGCATGGGCACAGGGGAGAAGAAAGGATATACTGTGCATGCATGGCTCAGTATGTCCGGGTCCTAGGTTATGCGCTCCTGTATAGTGACATTCAGCATGGGCACAGGGAAGAAGAAAGGATATACTGTGCATGCATGGCTCAGTATGTCCGGGTCCTAGGTTATGCGCTCCTGTATAGTGACATTCAGCATGGGCACAGGGGAGAAGAAAGGATATACTGTGCATGCATGGCTCTGTATGTCCGGGTCCTAGGTTATGCGCTCCTGTATAGTGACATTCAGCAGAGGCACAGGGGAGAAGAAAGGATATACTGTGCATGCATGGCTCCGTATGTCCGGGTCCTAGGTTATGCGCTCCTGTATAGTGACATTCAGCATGGGCACAGGGGAGAAGAAAGGATATACTGTGCATGCATGGCTCAGTATGTCCGGGTCCTCGGTTATGCGCTCCTGTATAGTGACATTCAGCATGGGCACAGGGGAGAAGAAAGGATATACTGTGCATGCATGGCTCAGTATGTCCGGGTCCTCGGTTATGCGCTCCTGTATAGTGACATTCAGCATGGGCACAGGGGAGAAGAAAGGATATACTGTGCATGCATGGCTCCGTATGTCCGGGTCCTCGGTTATGCGCTCCTGTATAGTGACATTCAGCAGGGGCACAGGGGAGAAGAAAGGATATACTGTGCATGCATGGCTCCGTATGTCCGGGTCCTAGATTATGCACTCCTGTATAGTGACATTCAGCATGGGCACAGGGGAGAAGAAAGGATATACAGTGCATGCATGGCTCAGTGTGTCCGGGTCCTAGGTTATGCGCTCCTGTATAGTGACATTCAGCATGGGCACAGGGGAGAAGAAAGGAAATACTGTGCATGCATGGCTCAGTATGTCCGGGTCCTCGGTTATGCGCTCCTGTATAGTGACATTCAGCAGGGGCACAGGGGAGAAGAAAGGATATACTGTGCATGCATGGCTCCGTATGTCCGGGTCCTAGATTATGCACTCCTGTATAGTGACATTCAGCATGGGCACAGGGGAGAAGAAAGGATATACAGTGCATGCATGGCTCAGTGTGTCCGGGTCCTAGGTTATGCGCTCCTGTATAGTGACATTCAGCATGGGCACAGGGGAGAAGAAAGGAAATACTGTGCATGCATGGCTCAGTATGTCCGGGTCCTCGGTTATGCGCTCCTGTATAGTGACATTCAGCATGGGCACAGGGGAGAAGAAAGGATATACTGTGCATGCATGGCTCAGTATGTCCGGGTCCTAGGTTATGCGCTCCTGTATAGTGACATTCAGCATGGGCACAGGGGAGAAGTAAGGATATACTGTGCATGCATGGCTCAGTATGTCCGGGTCCTCGGTTATGTGCTCCTGTATAGTGACATTCAGCATGGGCACAGGGGAGAAGTAAGGATATACTGTGCATGCATGGCTCAGTATGTCCGGGTCCTCGGTTATGCGCTCCTGTATAGTGACATTCAGCATGGGCACAGGGAAGAAGTAAGGATATACTGTGCATGCACGGCTCAGTATGTCCGGGTCCTAGGTTATGCGCTCCTGTATAGTGACATTCAGCAGAGGCACAGGGGAGAAGAAAGGATATACTGTGCATGCATGGCTCAGTATGTCCGGGTCCTCGGTTATGCGCTCCTGTATAGTGACATTCAGCAGAGGCACAGGGGAGAAGAAAGGATATACTGTGCATGCATGGCTCAGTATGTCCGGGTCCTAGGTTATGCACTCCTGTATAGTGACATTCAGCAGAGACACAGGGGAGAAGAAAGGATATACTGTGCATGCATGGCTCAGTATGTCCGGGTCCTCGGTTATGTGCTCCTGTATAGTGACATTCAGCATGGGCACAGGGAAGAAGTAAGGATATACTGTGCATGCTTGGCTCCGTATGTCCGGGTCCTCGGTTATACACTCCTGTATAGTGACATTCAGCATGGGCACAGGGGAGAAGAAAGGATATACTGTGCATGCATGGCTCAGTATGTCCGGGTCCTAGGTTATGCGCTCCTGTATAGTGATATTCAGCATGGGCACAGGGAAGAAGAAAGGATATACTGTGCATGCATGGCTCAGTATGTCCGGGTCCTAGGTTATGTGCTCCTGTATAGTGACATTCAGCATGGGCACAGGGGAGAAGAAAGGATATACTGTGCATGCATGGCTCCGTATGTCCGGGTCCTAGGTTATGCGCTCCTGTATAGTGACATTCAGCATGGGCACAGGGGAAAAGAAAGGATATACTGTGCATGCATGCCTCAGTATGTCCGGGTCCTAGGTTATGCGCTCCTGAATAGTGACATTCAGCAGAGGCACAGGGGAGAAGTAAGGATATACTGTGCATGCATGGCTCAGTATGTCCGGGTCCTAGGTTATGCGCTCCTGTATAGTGATATTCAGCATGGGCACAGGGGAGAAGAAAGGATATACTGTGCAAGCATAGCTCAGTATGTCCGGGTCCTCGGTTATGCGCTCCTGTATAGTGACATTCAGCAGGGGCACAGGGGAGAAGAAAGGATATACTGTGCATGCATAGCTCAGTATGTCCGGGTCCTCGGTTATGCGCTCCTGTATAGTGACATTCAGCATGGGCACAGGGGAGAAGAAAGGATATACTGTGCATGCATGGCTCAGTGTGTCCGGGTCCTAGGTTATGCGCTCCTGTATAGTGACATTCAGCATGGGCACAGGGGAGAAGAAAGGATATACTGTGCATGCATGGCTCAGTATGTCCGGGTCCTAGGTTATGCACTCCTGTATAGTGACATTCAGCATGGGCACAGGGGAGAAGAAAGGATATACTGTGCATGCATGGCTCAGTATGTCCGGGCCCTAGGTTATGCGCTCCTGTATAGTGACATTCAGCAGAGGCACAGGGGAGAAGAAAGGATATACTGTGCATGCATGGCTCAGTATGTCCGGGTCCTCGGTTATGCGCTCCTGTATAGTGACATTCAGCATGAGCACAGGGGAGAAGAAAGGATATACTGTGCATGCACGGCTCAGTATGTCCGGGTCCTCGGTTATGCGCTCCTGTATAGTGACATTCAGCAGAGGCACAGGGGAGAAGAAAGGATATACAGTGCATGCATGGATCAGTGTGTCCGGGTCCTAGGTTATGCGCTCCTGTATAGTGACATTCAGCAGGGGCACAGGGGAGAAGAAAGGATATACTGTGCATGCATGGCTCAGTATGTCCGGGTCCTCGGTTATGCACTCCTGTATAGTGACATTCAGCATGGGCACAGGGGAGAAGTAAGGATATACCGTGCATGCATGGCTCAGTATGTCCGGGTCCTAGGTTATGTGCTCCTGTATAGTGACATTCAGCAGGGGCACAGGGGAGAAGAAAGGATATACTGTGCATGCATGGCTCAGTGTGTCCGGGTCCTAGGTTATGCGCTCCTGTATAGTGACATTCAGCAGGGGCACAGGGGAGAAGAAAGGATATACTGTGCATGCACGGCTCAGTATGTCCGGGTCCTAGGTTATGCGTTCCTGTATAGTGACATTCAGCATGGGCACAGGGGAGAAGAAAGGATATACTGTGCATGCACGGCTCAGTATGTCCGGGTCCTCGGTTATGCGCTCCTGTATAGTGACATTCAGCAGAGGCACAGGGGAGAAGAAAGGATATACTGTGCATGCACGGCTCCGTATGTCTGGGTCCTAGGTTATGCGCTCCTGTATAGTGACATTCAGCATGGGCACAGGGGAGAAGAAAGGATATACTGTGCATGCATGGCTCAGTATGTCCTGGTCCTAGGTGTATGCGCTCCTGTATAGTGACATTCAGCATGGGCACAGGGGAAAAGAAAGGATATACTGTGCATGCATGGCTCAGTATGTCTGGGTCCTAGGTTATGCGCTCCTGTATAGTGACATTCAGCATGGGCACAGGGGAGAAGAAAGGATATACTGTGCATGCATGGCTCAGTATGTCCGGGTCCTCGGTTATGTGCTCCTGTATAGTGACATTCAGCATGGGCACAGGGGAGAAGAAAGGATATACTGTGCATGCATGGCTCAGTATGTCCGGGTCCTCGGTTATGCGCTCCTGTATAGTGACATTCAGCATGAGCACAGGGGAGAAGAAAGGATATACTGTGCATGCATGGCTCAGTATGTCTGGGTCCTAGGTTATGCGCTCCTGTATAGTGACATTCAGCAGGGGCACAGGGGAGAAGAAAGGATATACTGTGCATGCATGGCTCAGTATGTCCGGGTCCTCGGTTATGTGCTCCTGTATAGTGACATTCAGCATGGGCACAGGGGAGAAGTAAGGATATACTGTGCATGCATGGTTCCGTATGTCCGGGTCCTAGATTATGCGCTCCTGTATAGTGACATTCAGCATGGGCACAGGGGAGAAGAAAGGATATACTGTGCATGCATGGCTCAGTATGTCTGGGTCCTAGGTTATGCGCTCCTGTATAGTGACATTCAGCATGGGCACAGGGGAGAAGAAAGGATATACCGTGCATGCATGGCTCAGTATGTCCGGGTCCTCCTAGGTTTTGCGACCGCCTGGGTCGGCCAAAAGAACAGACATTACTGAAGAAGAGCTGCAGGAGAAAGGCAAGTGACAGAGGGGAAAGGAAGGCAATGTAAGTAATTGCTTATACCACCCTGCCCACAACACATGCCTATTTAAAGTGTATGAGAACATGTAGGGAAAGAAATCTAATTTTTTTCCCATCCTGTCAGATCAAATCGATCGAAATCGGCTGCAAATCGATCGATCAATAGGCAGTCGATTTTCAATTGATTTGATAAAATCAATTGATCACTGAAATCAACCAGTGTATGGGCCCCTTTACATTACGACACCTCAGCAGCAAAATAACAATGGCATTTCAATGAGACAATCAGCATTGCATAAAAGTACAACAATTTGAACCAAAGCTAAATTAATTGGAGCAGATTGATCACAACAAAGAAAAACAACTGAGGAAACTGAGCATGCTCTAGGATGTTAGTTCTGTCCAGCTATGAAAAAAACACATACTTGCTGCATGACTGTTCCCAGCTAGCTTGTTCTACTAGAAACTAGTATGAGGGAGGGGGGTCTCTCAGGTTTAGAGCAGGAAGAAGTCTGCTCTGGCATTAAAAATTAGCAGCAGCAAACAAGTATTCTGGTTCCACGTACAGCATTTATCACAGAATGTTGGGAAGCAAAAGACACAGTCAGAATTAACATGCTTGCTTTCACTACCCGCGACCCGCAGACCGCTACCCGCAACCCTACCTGCACCCGCAACTCGCTACCCGCACCCGACCAGTACCCACAGCTTAAATCAATTTGGGTACCTGAACCCGACCCGCTGCAGGCCTCTACTCTGTATGACTGATATCGTGGTGAAACCCTTCCATACCTCCCAACTTTTTGAGATGAGAAAAAGGGACACTTAAGCCACGCCCCTGGCACACTCCTGGCCACACCCCCACCACACCTCTAGTCACTCATACCATAAAAATTTCATAAGAAAAATATGTTGTTTTATAATTCAAACCACACTGGTCCTTTCCATCCTGATTCATTTTCCTTCATAGTAACATTTTACAATTAGTAATATATCAATTTAAAGGATGGGAATAAAGTTTAGAGTCAATCAAACACATTTATAGTATAGAAATATATATATTTATATAGAAAGGGGGACAAATGAGGGTGAAAGAGGGACAGAGGGACAGGGCTCCCAAAAAGGGACTGTCCCTCCGAAAAAGGGACAGTTGGGAGCAGAGGCGTAGCTAGGGTTTTCAGCGCCCGGGGACAAAGACTATTAATGCGCCCCCTAAGGTGAAGGGTCGTGACCAAATGTGGGCGTGGTTATGGGTACTCCACATTTGGTCACGCTCCTTCAAATGTACATGGAGGTTAGCAGGCTCACGCTCACCCACCCTCCCTCAGTATGTACCTTCCAGCATGTTCCAAGACAAATTCAGCAATCATGAGCCCCCCACCCCCATCAAGACAAATTCCGCAATCATGAGCAAACATGAGGCCCCCAACAAGACAAATTTAGCAATCCTGAGGCCCCCAACAAGACAAGATCAGCAATCATGAGGCCCCTAACAAGACAAATTCAGCAATCATGAGGCCCCTAACAAGACAAATTCAGCGATCTTGAGGCCCCCAACAAGACAAATTCAGTAACCATGAGGCCCCCAACAAGACAAATTCAGCAGTCATGAGGCACATAAATAGACAGCATTTCACATAAATAGGCAGAATGTCCCCTTAATATGGTAGACACCTCTCACCTGGCAGCAGTTCCCCAAAATACACTCAATCTGACAGCAATGCTTGCCCAAAAATAGGTAGCCCCAGGTCTATAGGTGTCCCCAGAATAGGTGGCCAGCAGTATAGATGTCCCCAGAACAGGTAGCCAGGGGTAGAGATGTCCACAGAACAGGTAGCCAGGGGTATATGTGCCCAGTATATGTAAGCAGGGGTATGTGTCCCCAGTATATGTAGCCAGAGGTATATGTGCCCAGTATATGTAGCCAGGGGTATAAATGCCCAGTATATGTAGCCAGGGGTATATGTACCCAGTATATGTAGTTAGGGGTATATGTGCCCAGTATATGTAGGCAGGGGTATATGTGCCCAGAGTAGGTAGCCAGGGGTATATGTGCCCAGAGTAGGTAGCCAGGGGTATATGTGCCCAGAGTAGGTAGCCAAGGGTATATGCCCAGTATATGTAGGCAGGGGTATATGTGCCCAGAGTAGGTAGCCAGGGGTATATGTGCCCAGAGTAGGTAGCCAGGGGTATATGTGCCCAGAGTAGGTAGCCAGGGGTATATGTGCCCAGAGTAGGTAGCCAGGGGTATATGCCCAGTATATGTAGGCAGGGGTATATGTGCCAAGAGTAGGTAGCCAGGGGTATATGTGCCCAGAGTAGGTAGCCAGGGGTATATGTGCCCAGAGTAGGTAGCCAGGGGTATATGTGCCCAGAGTAGGTAGCCAGGGGTATATGCCCAGTATATGTAGGCAGGGGTATATGTGCCCAGAGTAGGTAGCCAGGGGTATATGTGCCCAGAGTAGGTAGCCAGGGGTATATGTGCCCAGAGTAGGTAGCCAGGGGTATATGTGCCCAGAGTAGGTAGCCAGGGGTATATGCCCAGTATATGTAGGCAGGGGTATATGTGCCCAGAGTAGGTAGCCAGGGGTATATGTGCCCAGAGTAGGTAGCCAGGGGTATATGTGCCCAGAGTAGGTAGCCAGGGGTATATGTGCCCAGAGTAGGTAGCCAGGGGTATATGTGCCCAGAGTAGGTAGCCAGGGGTATATGCCCAGTATATGTAGGCAGGGGTATATGTGCCCAGAGTAGGTAGCCAGGGGTATATGTGCCCAGAGTAGGTAGCCAGGGGTATATGTGCCCAGAGTAGGTAGCCAGGGGGATATGTGCCCAGAGTAGGTAGCCAGGGGTATATGCCCAGTGTAGGTAGCCAGGGGTATATGTCCAGTATATGTAGGCAGGGGTATATGTGCCCAGAGTAGGTAGCCAGGGGTATATGTGCCCAGAGTAGGTAGCCAGGGGTATATGTGCCCAGAGTAGGTAGCCAGGGGTATATGTGCCCAGAGTAGGTAGCCAGGGGTATATGCCCAGTATATGTAGGCAGGGGTATATGTGCCAAGAGTAGGTAGCCAGGGGTATATGTGCCCAGAGTAGGTAGCCAGGGGTATATGTGCCCAGAGTAGGTAGCCAGGGGTATATGTGCCCAGAGTAGGTAGCCAGGGGTATATGCCCAGTATATGTAGGCAGGGGTATATGTGCCCAGAGTAGGTAGCCAGGGGTATATGTGCCCAGAGTAGGTAGCCAGGGGTATATGTGCCCAGAGTAGGTAGCCAGGGATATATGTCCAGTAGTATATGTAGCCAGGGGTATATGTGCCCAGAGTAGGTAGCCAGGTCAGGTGTCCCCCTCCCCAGCAGGAGGGGAGCAGCGCAGAGAAGAGCTGCTCTCCCTTCCTCGCTGTCCCCTCCAATGTCCGGGTGGCTCAGGCTGGCAGCGGCGGGCGGAACTTACCTCCGTCTCGTCGCAGCGCCGGATGGATCTGCCACTACTCTGGTCTGGTCTAGACCAGAGCAGCGGCTGCGCACTCGAACTTCCGGCCGGCGCTGGAGCGAGACGGAGGTGAGTTCCGCCCGCCGCTGCCAGGCCAGCCACCCGGACATTGGAGGGGACAGCGAGGGAGAGAGAGAGCACCTAAGGTGAGGGAAGGAGGGGGGATATGGCCCCCCTTCCCCACCGTCCGCACAGCTCTCCCTCTTCTCTGCGCTGCTCCCCTCCGCCGCAAAAAAAAACAACCCCGCAGCTCAGCCAGGCTGAGGGCGCCCTCGGGGACCAGGCGCCCCGGGGCACTTGTCCTACCCCGACCCCCCCTAGCTCCGCGCCTGGTTGGGAGCTATGCCCTTCCCACAGTGTGATGTCAGCACCTAGGTACTGACATCACACCGTGGGAGCCGTGTTGCATTGTGGGAAATAACAGCTGTTTCCAACTGCCAAAAAAAGCAGCATCTCCTTCCACAGACATCACCTGCCAGCAGTAAAAATGTGATAAATGTCAGAATGTAAATCAGGGAGAGGAAAGATTTTACAATGGGCAAACACTGACTAAATCATTTATCCATAATTATTGTAAAATTAAGCACCTTTTTGTTACATTATTTTCACTGCAGTTCCTCTCTAAAGTGAACCCAAACCAACTAACCAGCTATGCAACATTTTAGGCGCATCCAGTGCAACAGTTTGGTCGCATCCATTGCGACGTTTCGCGCGCACCAACTTAATTCGCCAAGTGTAAACGTTATGTGCACCAATTTTTGCGCGTGTTTTAACGTGCGCAAAGTGCCTTTAGATGTGCTAAGGGGCTTTTCATAGGCGTGCTATCACTTAGCACCCTTTAGTGAATCGAGCCCCTTCTACTCCATCAGTCTGCCGGATTCTTTCCCGGCAATATGAAAGGAAAGGAGGGGTTCCTTCAATAAATATAACATATTTTATATTTGTCATCATGCAGCTGAAAAAAGGCTGCTATTTATTATTATAATTTAGAAAATAGATTTTATTTCTGAAATCTTGTATTTTTAATTTGAGTCCACTTTAAAGGGGAACTGAAGTAAGAGGTATACGGAGGCTGCCATATTTATTTCCTTTTAATCAATACCAGTTGCCTGGCAGCCCTGCTGGTCTATTTCTCTGTAGTAGTATCTGAATAACAACAGAAACAAGCATGCAGCTAGTCTTGTCAGATCTGACTTTAAAGTGAATGTTTACCAAATTAAAAAAGAAAAAGTCAGATACTCACCTTAGGAGAGGAAAGGCTCGGTCCTAATGAGCCTTCCCTCTCCTCTCCCGGTGCCGGTCCCGCGCAGGATCCCCCGTGGCAGTATTCGACCAGTTCGGTCAAATTCTGCCACTTCCGCATGCCTTCGGGAGCTTTCGGAAGCCTTCGGGAGCACTCGGGCTCCCGAAGACGGGCCGCTCCATACTACGCATGCGCGAGCGCCCTCTGTGACGCACTCGCGCATACGTAGTATGGAGCGGCCCGTCTTCGGAAGCCCGAGTGCTCCCGAAGACCTCCGAAGTCCCTGCGGCGGCGGACGCGAACGGGGGAGCCAGCGCAGCACCGAGGGCACCGGGAGAGGAAAGGGAAGGCTCATTAGGACCGAGCCTTCCATCTCCTTAGGTGAGTATCTGACTTTTTCTTTTTTAATCCGGTACCCATTAACTTTAAAGTCTGAAACACCTGATCTGCTGCATGCTTGTTCAGGGGCTATGGCTAATAGTATTAGAGGCAGGGCTGCCAGGCAACTGGTATTGCTTAAAAGGAAATAAACATGGCAGCCTCCATATACCTCTCTCTTCAGTTCCTCTTTAAGTGTATGCAATACATTGATTAATGGCAAACAATTGGAAGGGTAATATGTTTATTTAAGCATCTGCCAGTCACTAACTGACCCAGGTACTGATCAGTAAACACCAGTCATATTGCTGGCCATTAACTGACAAGTTTTACCACCACTAAGAGCTTACCTACACAACCTGTTCATAGTATTCAAACTCTGATGGCCCTCGTTCTACAGGATCTTCTCAAAAAATTAGCATATTGTGATAAAGTTCATTATTTTCTGTAATGTACTGATAAACATTAGACTTTCATATATTTTAGATTCAAATACACGCAACTGAAGTAGTTCAAGCCTTTTATTGTTTTAATATTGATGATTTTGGCATACAGCTCATGAAAACTCAAAATTCCAATCTCAAAAAATTAGCATATTTCATCCGACCAATAAAAGAAAAGTGTTTTTAAAACAAAAAAAGTCAACCTTCAAATAATTATGTTCAGTTATGCACTCAATACTTGGTCGGGAATCCTTTTGCAGAAATGACTGCTTCAATGCGGCGTGGCATGGAGACAATCAGCCTGTGGCACTGCTCAGGTGTTACGGAGGCCCAGGATGCTTCGATAGCGGCCTTAAGCTCATCCAGAGTGTTGGGTCATGCGTCTCTCAACTTTCTCTTCACAATATCCCACAGATTCTCTATGGGGTTCAGGTCAGGAGAGTTGGCAGGCCAATTGAGCACAGTAATACCATGGTCAGTAAACCATTTACCAGTGGTTTTGGCACTGTGAGCAGGTGCCAGGTCGTACTGAAAAATAAAATCTTCATCTCCATAAAGCTTTTCAGCAGATGGAAGTATGGACCCACTTTTGAACCAGAAACAGCGGCAGAGGCGCCTGACCTGGGCTACAGAGAAGCAGCACTGGACTGTTGCTCAGTGGTCCAAAGTACTTTTTTCGGATGAAAGAAACTTTTGCATGTCATTCGGAAATCAAGGTGCCAGAGTCTGGAGGAGGACTGGGGAGAGGGAAATGCCAAAATGCCTGAAGTCCAGTGTCAAGTACCCACAGTCAGTGATGGTCTGGGGTGCCATGTCAGCTGCTGGTGTTGGTCCACTGTGTTTTATCAAGGGCAGGGTCAATGCAGCTAGCTATCAGGAGATTTTAGAGTACTTCATGCTTCCATCTGCTGAAAAGCTTTATGGAGATGAAGATTTCATTTTTCAGCACGACCTAGCACCTGCTCACAGTGCCAAAACCACTGGTAAATGGTTTACTGACCATGGTATTACTGTGCTCAATTGGCCTGCCAACTCTCCTGACCTGAACCCCATAGAGAATCTGTGGGATATTGTGAAGAGAAAGTTGAGAGACGCAAGACCCAACACTCTGGATGACCTTAAGGCCGCTATCGAAGCATCCTGGGCCTCCATAACACCTGAGCAGTGCCACAGGCTGATTGTCTCCATGCCACACCGCATTGAAGCAGTCATTTCTGCAAAAAGGATTCCCGACCAAGTATTGAGTGCATTACTGAACATAATTATTTGAAGGCTGACTTTTTTTGTTTTAAAAACACTTTTCTTTTATTGGTCGGATAAAATATGCTAATTTTTTGAGATAGGAAATTTGAGTTTTCATGAGCTGTATGCCAAAATCATCAATATTAAAACAATAAAAGGCTTGAACTACTTCAATTGTAGTGTAATGAATCTAAAATATATGAAAGTCTAATGTTTATCAGTACATTACAGAAAATAATGAACTTTATCACAATATGCTAATTTTTTGAGAAGATCCTGTACATGGAGATGGTAAAATGTATCAATTGTTGGCTGATTAAAGTTGCAGGTGTGTACTAGGTATAAGAAAGACTCTAGAAGGCCTGGTGCACACCAAAAACCTCTAGCAGATCCGCAAAATGCTAGCAGATTTTGAAACGCTTTTTCTTCTTTTTCTGTAGCGTTTCACCTAGCATTTTGTGGTTTTGTGAAGCGTTTTTGCTGTAGTATATTTCATGTATTGTTACAGTACAGCTGTTACTGAACAGCTACTGTAACAAAAAAACGCCGGCAAAACCGCTCTGAAGTGCCGTTTTTCAGAGCGGTTTGCGTTTTTCCTATACTTAACATTGAGGCAGAAACACATCCGCAATCCAAAATCTGCAGCAGCCCGGGAGTATGCGTTTCTGCAAAACGCCTCCCGCTCTGGTGTGCACCAGCCCATTGAAATACATTACCCTAGCGGATCCGCAGCCGCAAGCGGATCGCAAACCGCAGCAGAACCATTTTGGTGTGCACTAGGCCTTAGAGTGCAGAGAAAGTGGTGTAACCAGGACTGGATTTCTGGGAAGGCCACAGAGGTCCTAGCCTTGGGCGGCTGCAGAGCCACAACATACATGGCTTAGGGACACAACGTATACATCTGGCCTTGGGTGTAGTCCTTAGGGCTGGTTCACATTAGGGACGATTTTGTTCTTTTCTTTTTTTTTAGCACTGGTGATTTTAAAAATCACCTTAAGGCCCCATTCACACTTGCAAAACAAAAAACGCTAGTGCTTCTGCTAGCATTTTGCTCTGGAGATTTTTGGCATATAACGCGATAAAAAATCGCCATTCACACTTGTCGATTTTTTGCGATCGCGATTAGCGCTTCTATAGCACTAAAACGCGATCACTGGGAAATTGCCTGAAAATGGTGCAGGATACAAATTTGCGTTTGGCGATTTGCGTTAATCACCGGCGATTAACGCAAATCGCCCAAGTGAGAACGGCCCATAGGGTATTATGGCACTAGTGCTTTAAAAAGCGTTAGCGCTTGTATGTTTTGTCAAAATCGCCGGCAAAACGCTCAGATGTGAAAGCGCTTGTGCAATGTTAGCTTATGTGAGTGTTCTCCCATAAGCGATGAGCTTTCTATCCAATCGCAAACACGGCTCCTGCACCATTTTCAGGGAAATCACAAAGCACTTGAAAAAGTGCTTTGAAAAGCAATTTCTTAAAGCGGAATATAACCCTGCATTTCAACTTTGCTCTAAAACATTATTTACAGCATATTATATGCAAAAAGCATTTTTTTTTACTAGACCAGCATTGGAAGGGTTAAACACAGAGGTTTAAAGTTCCGTGGAGAGATATGCAGAAGTTCAGATTGTTACATTCTATTTAGTATGTATCTATTGAGAAATATCTCTTTGGCTGTCCTCCAACTCCTTCTCAGTCAGAGAGAGTCAGTCACATTCAACACTTAGATACATTTATGTAAACAAAATGTATCTATTTCAGCTTCGGATGTCTGCAGAAATCTCCAGGAACTTTAAAGCCCTGTGTAACCCTTCTAATGCTGGTCTAGTAAAAAAAAAAAATGCTGGTTGCATATAATATACTGTAAATAATGTTTTAGAGCAAAGTTGAAATGCAGGGTTATATTCCGCTTTAAGTGCTGTAATGAATAAATACATTAGGCTTGATTCACAATGCGGTGCTAACCTACTTAGCACGCCTAAAGATTTTGGGGCGTGATAAGCATTGCAATAAGTAGGTTAGCACCACTTTGAGGGAAAAACTTGCACGTTTGAAAACTTTACGCGCAAAACTTTGCGCGCGAGTTTGTTTTATCACGCCTAAACTGAGTTTAGGAGTGATAATGGGCTTTTCACCAGCGTGCTAACCAGGCATGCTCGAATGTACAAAAAAATTTTATTCGGGTACATTCAAATTCGGGTCCAGGGAAAATTCAGATTTGGCTTCGGTTGCGATAGCCGAATTCGGTTCAGATTCAAATTCAGTTCGGGGTCGGTAACAAAATTTGGGAAAAAAATGTGTGTTCGGGAATTCGAGTGTCTTTTTTTTTTTTTTTTAAATAAATCCTTCTCTTTTAGTCTTCCATGGATTTGTAGGATGTCAAAATCCAGTTCACATACAGTACATTGGCCATGAATCAAACCCAGGTCAGCTGCTTGGAAGGCAGCTATGCTCACCAGTATACCACCAACACTACCTGCTGAAGCCAGCCTAGCATGTACCATTGTGATATACCACGAATCTACATGGCTATCTGGGGTTCCCTTTGGACAACTGTTGAACAAAAAAAGGAACGCTGTCCCTGGGTGGGCGTGAACCACCAACCTTTCAGTTAACAGGCAAACACATTAACCAACTGCACCACAGAGGACATGCACGAAGTCTATGCTACACTTTCTCTTACAAGGCTATGGAAACCGTTTTGCCCATGCGATAAGCGAGGTGCAAAAATGAAATCATGCCTAGCAGAGGATGGTCTCGATTCATCAACCTCTGGGTTATGGGCCCAGCACACTTCCGCTGCACCACTCTGCACTAGAGAGCAATAAATCTACATGGCTATCTGGGGTTCTCTTCGGACAACTGTTGAACAAAAAAAGAAATGCCGTCCCTGGGTGGGCTTGAACCACCAACCTTTCGGTTAACAGCCGAATGCGCTAACCAATTGTGCCACAGAGATTGTGCACACAGTTGCTGTTGAATGATTTTATGGGGATGTATGCATGTCTTTTGGAGGGAGGAAGTAAGTCTGCTCCAAGAAGTTTAATGCCACTTTTTCCTACAACAAAGCATTCACTATGTGGCAGCAGAGTGGTGCAGCGGAAGTGTGCTGGGCCCATAACCCAGAGGATGATGGATTGAAACCATCCTCTGCTAGGCATGATTTCATTTTTGCATCGCATGGGCAAAACGGTTTCCATAGCCCTGTAAGAGAAAGTGTAGCAGAGACTATGCGCACATTCTCTGTTGTGCAGTTGGTTAATGTGTTTGTCTGTTAACTGAAAGGTTGGTGGTTCAAGCCCACCCAGGGATGGCCTTGCATTTTTTGCTTAACAGTTGTCCGAAGAGAACCCCAGATAGCCATGTAGATTCAAGGTATATCACAATGGTACATGCTAGGCTGGCTTCAGCAGGTAGTGTTGGTGGTATACTGGTGAGCATAGCTGCCTTCCAAGCAGCTGACCTGGGTTTGATTCATGGCCAATGTACTGTATGTGAACTGGCTTTTGACATCCTACAAATCCCTGGAAGACAGGAGGAGGGGGTTCCTTGAGATAAAAAAAGACACCCGAATTCCCGAACACAAATTTTTGCCCCAATTTGCAATCATTCGGCTGAATTTGAGAGGCACTATTCGGGTAGATTCGAATTCAAATCATCATAATTCGGGTTTGAATTTGGCAACCATGAAAATTGACCCGAATTTTCAGGTACGTAACAAATTTGCGAATTTGGAGAGCAACCCTGGTGCTAACAGTTAGCAAGCCCCTTGTATTTATTCATTTCTGGGGCAAAGAGTTCACTTCCTGACTGACGTCAGGAAGTGAATTAAAAAAAAAAACACTACACAAAAGTGCTTAGAAAAGCGGTTTTCTAAGTGAAAATCGCTCTGAAAGTGCTTAGAAAAGCACTTTTTAAAATGCTTTATAAATTGTTCAGCACTTGTGATAGCGCTGGCAATTTATAATGTGAACAAGGCCTTACAGAGTGCAGAGAACGGTGTAGTCTTAATAGTGTGCAGAGAGTGGTGTACCCCTAACAGAGTGCAGAGAGTGGTGTAGCCCTAACAGAGTGCAGAGAGTGGTGAAGCTGTAACAGAGAGCAGAGAGTGGTGAAGCTGTAACAGAGAGCAGAGAGTGGTGTAGCCCTAACAGAGAGCAGAGAGTGGTGTAGCCCTAACAAAGTGCAGAGAGGGGTGTAGCCTTAACAGAGAGCAGAGAGTGGTGTAGCCCTAGCAGAGAGCAGAGAGTAGTGTAGCCCTAACAAAGTGCAGAGAGGGGTGTAGCTTTAACAGTTAGCAGAGAGTAGTGTAGCCCTAACAGAGAGCAGAGAGTAGTGTAGCCCTAAAAGAGTGCAGAGTGTGGTGTAGCCCTAATAGAGTGCAGATAGCAGTCCAGCCCTAACAGAGTGCAGAGTGTGGTGTAGCCCTAATAGAGTGCAGATAGCAGTCCAGCCCTAACAGAGTGCAGAGAGTGGTGTAGCCCTAACAGAGTGCAGAGAGTAGTATAGCTCTAACAGACAGCAGAGAGTGGTGTAGCCCTAACAGAGTGCAGAGAGTAGTATAGCTCTAACAGAGTGCAGGGAGTGGTGTAGCCCTAACAGAGTGCAGAGAGTAGTGTAGCCCTAACAGAGAGCAGAGAGTAGTGTAGCCCTAACAGAGTGTAGAAAGAGGGTCATTGCTGCAGAGTATGGCAGCTGAGACCAGATTAGATCAGGTTGCAGGAAAGTGCAATATAAGCTTACTGTTAGTTTCAGCTGGCTGTAGTTTAAAACAATGAGATCGTTTTTGCATTAAAATGCAGACATTCTTTACAGCATTAATGTATATATATGGTATTTTTTAACAATGTAAAGAAAGTAGAATTTAATTTTTAAAGGGCAGGTTGGGAGCCCCTCCCCCCCCCCCCCCTCAAAAAAAAAATCTACTTACCCAGGGCTTCCTTCAGTCCCTGGCAGCCTATCTGTCTGTTGCGGCAGCTCTGGTGTGCCGGGATTCCCTCTGTTGCAGATGCCGACCTCGCCAGGCATCTAGTGCGCTCAAGTAGACTGGAGTGTTCTGTGCAAGCGCCGTACTTCTGCGCCTACGCAGAAAACTCCAGACCACGTGCGCGTGACTGTGAGCGGCTCGCTTGTGCAGGTGTAGAAGATGCCAACCTGGCAACCTGTCCTTTAAACTTTTTTTTGGAACTTCAAGTTTTATTGACATTTTTCAGAATAAGCTTACAAACAGTATGCATTGAGTGGGTTAAATTCCAGAGATAATGATAAAGCAATATTGTAGAAATACCTTATGATAAAAGGTAAGTCTGAAGAACTATAGAAATAGAAATGAAAGAAACATAAACAACAACATCATTGGCTCGCCCAACTATAGCAATATGTAAATGAACAAACTGACCCATTGTTCGTTGCTTATGGCCATACTTATCTCCTTTAAACATTTCTAAAAATCTCACAGAAGACTTTTTTTGAGATCCCAGCTCTCCATCCATCAATCAATCCATCCATCCAGAGACAGTCTGACTTGTGCACAACCATTTCATCTACCAATCATCTTCAGCAGAAATGATGTTCTCCTTGTTATTCCAGTCAGAAGACTAAAGCCTGATACACACTTCCAATTATGATTGACCAATCACCGACCACCTCTATGTAGTATGGGAGTCAAAAGTTATTGAATACTAAGAACAGATGATGTGGCAAACACTCATTCTACATGGCAGTGGTAAGATGTATCAATGGTTAGCCTATCATGATTAAAATGTGTAGCAGGCTTTAGAAATAACATTTTCGCAATTACGCCCATACGTAATTACGATTTGTCAATTCAATTTATTTTGTGTAATCATTCGTAATTTCACCTATTATCGTAAGAGAACAGAGGCGCCAGCAGGATAAAAGGTAATACAAATTGTAAAATTTGCTGAAAGGCAGTGGTGGACTTACCTCCGGAAAGCAGACTCAAAATACTGTCTGAATTAAATAAATACATTTATTATTGGTATCCCAAAGGATGCAACGCGTTTCACAGGCACAGCCCGCTTCATCAGGCAATAAAATAGGGGACAAACAGTAGCTCGTCAGTAGCACGAATAGCGCCTCTCACAGAGTGACAATTTAAAAACATTTTTCCTTTGCATTTTTAACTACAAGGTCTGTATATTTTTCTTTGTTTGTTTTTTTTACTTGTAATATATGTAGCAATTTTGGTGGCAATAGCTTGTATGGGGGTTTTGCTATTCACTGTTACAGTTGGCACAAAATTACACGAAAATTACACAAAAATTAAGATATGTAGGTAGAAAAAAACAAAGTCTTGTAAAAGTAATACCTTTTAATGGCTAACTGATAAAGTTAAATAATGCAAGCTTTCTGGGATCTAGTCCCCTTCTTCAGGCATATTTCTAGATGTTAGCTGTAGTAAAACACTGATGCAGGGAAGCTGCATGAAGATGGCAGTTGTACTGGTTGCTGTTTAGCAGTTAGATGTCAGCAGGCTGGAGCCAGTGAGCTTATGCAAGCAAAGATAGTAAGATAGTATCCTTATCCTGGATACTACTATTTATATACAAGATAGATTTTTAGAAACATCCATCTACCGTAAACCAACTGACCAGCATATTTACCTCAAGTGGAATAGTTTCCACCCGGAACACACCAAAAAATCTATTGTTTACAGCCAGGCTCTGAGGTATAACCGAATATGTTCTGTTTCAGAGGACAGAGACAGACAACTTATGTCACTACGTAATATATTCATAGATCAGGGATATCATCCACGAATCGTTGATGATCAAATACACAGAGCAACTTTAAAATCTAGAGAGGAACTATTGAAATACACCCCAAAGACTGAAAACAACAGAGTCCCAATAGTGGTCACCTACAACCCAAGATTAAAGACACTGAGGAAGATATCGAAAGCCCTGCAACCGATACTTCATAAAGACAAACGCCTGAAAGAAGTTTTTCCTGATTTACCAATGCTTGCTTTCAGACAACCTCCCAATTTGAGACAAATGATTATCAGAAGTGCATTATCTACACCAGAATCTCCAGGCACATTACCCTGCAATAACACAAGGTGTGAGACCTGCCCTTATATCTCGTGCACAAGCCAAATACAAATACCAAACTCACAGAAATATCATCAAATATCAGACCAATTTTCCTGTGAATCATCCAATGTTGTATACATGATACGCTGCATGAAATGCCCCTCAAGAGGAATCTATATAGGAGAAACAGGACAAAAACTGCGCACAAGAATGAACCATCACCGCTTTAAAATTAATGAGGGTAAAATGGACACACCAGTGGGCCAACACTTCTGTGAACCAGGACACAGCATGCAAGATCTCAAAGTACTTATTCTTAAGGGTAACTTCAAAAATGAACAAGCAAGAAAGATTTCTGAGTACAAATTTATGAAAATGTTCAAGACATTAACAGAAAGGTTAAATTGTGGAATAGGATTCACGACTCCTTATGTAACATGATTGACTTTGCTTCACTATCTTCAGAAACCTGCTAGATTTCATGTTTGCTTGCATAAGCTCACTGGCTCCAGCCTGCTGATCACCTGACATCTAACTGCTAAACAGCAACCAGTACAACTGCCATCTTCATGCAGCTTCCCTGCATCAGTGTTTTACTACAGCTAACATCTAGAAATATGCCTGAAGAAGGGGACTAGATCCCAGAAAGCTTGTATTATTTAACTTTATCAGTTAGCCATTAAAAGGTATTACTTTTACAAGACTTTGTTTTTTTCTACCTACATATATTGTTTGGCTAACACGGTACAGAAACATTTTTACTACTACAAAAATTAAGAGAAATTACGAACCGTTACACAAAAATAAATTGAGTTTACAAATCGTAACTACGTATAATTGTGGACTTTTAAGCACAATCTTGCATATTCGTAATTAGCTGATTACGATAAGGCTATAATTTTATCAAATAAAGGTACAAGTGGGCGGAGCTTAAACTGGTTGTCCATGGAAATGAATTTGTATGTATGAATTTTGTGCTATTCTGCTGGCTAAAGATTTTCTATGATTTTAACAGGCCCACAATAAAGAAATATGGAGACCTCGTGACATTTATCCACATTGTTGAATTCATTAATTTACATCCTGATATCCTTCCCAACACCACATTGGGTTATATTGCATACAACACTTGTGGACACCTCATGGCCTCTGTACATGATACACTGAAAGTTTTGTCTGGACCTGAACTGGAGGCTCCAAACTACGCTCACATGAACCACGGAGAAGTCAGTGGCTTTGTTGCTGATAATGTTGTAATGCCGGAAATATTTGGGATGTATGGCTACACCATGGTAAGAAATAAATGCAAAAATATGCAGAAACAAAATAATATAGAGCTCGGGGTGAATTAGAGGAGGAATTTAGTAGAAATTCCACCCACTACACTTCTTATACATTAATTTCTATCAGTTCCATGAGCAGTTAAGTTTTCCCAGAATTTAATAGTCTGGTGACAGCCAATGATTTTGCCATTCTCCTTAAAATGGACCTGCACTCTTGTAGAGGGCAGAAGCAAATCATAGAGAAATGCACCATGTGTTAATTTAGAGAGTTTTACTTGTCTAATTCCCCCTGATCTGTGACTAAGTGAAATTTGATCTATCAGCTGTGTCAGTTGGTTGCTTCAGCAGACTGAATTTGTAAGTACAGGATGTTAAAGAACACCCAATCCGAAAATAAACCAATAAAATAAATAAGTGTATTTATCTTGCTTCTCCTAAAAATGACTGTTAAAGATATTCCACAGTTTTATTTTATGTTTAAATCTACTTTTTAAAGGAGTTATCAGAAAAAAAAAATAAGCTTTACTCACCTGGGACTTTCTCCAGCCCCTTGCAGCTGACTGTCCCACGCTGTCACCTCTGCTCCCCGCTGTAGCTTCTGACTTGTCGATACCTTGTCGGGAATATAGTAACCATCACTGATATGCTAATTACAGCCATACAAGTTTGCCTGGCAGAATGCAACTTCTGAGGACATGGATAAATACAATACATGAACTATTGACCTTTTTCTAACTCTGGGACACTTAATAGGCTGCCACTGATTAGAAACAGTAAAACATTCAGCCTACTTTGTAAATTCTACTAATATTATAAACTAGCTGGACGCCCGGCATTGCCCGGGTATGTATTTGGCTGGTGTTGGCCCCGCCCACTTCCCCTAACCCTAACACACAATTACTTAATTACTTAATGACCAAGTGTAATGATGTGGTGTTTTGGTGTACACACTCAGAGGTTTCTGATTATTGGTGATCCGCAGTATCACCAGTAATACAGATATATTTGATTATATGGTGATCTGCGGAATCACCAATAAATAATACAAATATTTATACGTACTCTGGAAAACACAAGGTACAGATGATATAACTTGTGGAAAACCCACCACACTGACGTTAACTCAGAGGGATGGTGACCTCTGGAAGGAAGGGCAGTGTGTGCGATTCTGCGACTAGGATAAGAACGCAGAATTGCGTTCCTCAACAGCAATGATATGCTCAGGAGTTACTGAGTTCTCCGCAAGGAGAACTCAGCAGAGTTAACCCTTTAGTGGACGAACCACTAAAGGGGGCGAAGTCAAACGGAAAACGGTATCAGAACTGGCAAGGAAGTACCGAATCGACAGACAGAAATCAAGATCAGAGGTCAAGCCAAGGTCAGTAACGGAAAATCAGATTTGCAGAGGTACAGAATCGAGAAACACAAGAGTAGTCAGAAGCCAAGCCAATAGTCGGTAACGGTACGGGCTGGCGAAGTACAAAATCAGGAGACAAGAGAATAAACAGGTAACAGGCAAAAGGTCATACACAATACACAATGCAATTAGTACTTTAGGCTATCAACAGAATCTGGCTAAGTGTGGATCCCCAGCTCCAGCTCCCCTGCTCCATGGACTGATTGATCCTTTCCGTCTGCCCATTAGTCTATAATATCCACCGGAATTCTATGTAACTTAAAGATGTTATTAATAAACAAATCTGCCAATTTTCGGTCAGATGGAAACCCAGACAGAGCAACGAAATGTGCCATTTTACTAAATCTGTCCGTAACAACCCAGATGACAGTGTTACCTTCAGATTCAGGCAGCTCACCCACAAAATTTATGGAAATGTGGGACCATGGAACCTGTGGAGCAGGCAGGGGCTGAAGAGAGCCTGCTGGAGCTTTTCTGGAGGATTTACTCCTGGCACAGACAGAGCAGGACTTAACAAATTCCTCACAATCAGACATGTAAGAAGGCCACCAGACTGCCCTACTCAAGAGTTCCTGGGTTCTGGCAATACCTGGATGTCCCACATTCTTATGTTCATGAAACATCTGGAGCACCCGTTCCCGAAAACGAATAGGGACGTACAGAAGTCCCTCAGGTTTTCCATTGGGAACATTGGACTGACATGCAATAAGCGATTTTGACAAGTCTTCAGAGATCTCAGTGGCTGCCAGAAAATACCTCTCAGGTAGAATATTGACAGGAGCGGCTGGTGGGGCAGATTCAGATTCAAAACACCTGGATAAGGCATCAGCCTTAACATTCTTATCCCCGAGCTTATAAGTTATGATAAAATCAAACCAGGAAAAAAAAAGTGCCCATCTCGCCTGCCTGGGTGTTAACCTCTTGGCCCTCTCAATGTATTCGAGGTTCTTATGGTCGGTATAAACAGTAAAGGGAAATTCTGCCCCCTCCAACCAATGACGCCACTCCTCTAGAGCTAACTTAACAGCCAACAATTCCAGATTCCCTACATCATAATTCCTCTCTGCCGGTGCAAATTTTCTCAAAAAAAATGCACAAGGATGAACCTTATTATCGGGTCCAAAAGCTTGCGAGAGGACTGCCCCAAACCCAACCTCCGATGCATCTACCTCTACGATGAAGGGGCGGGTGACGTCAACATGACGCAATATGGGGATGGAACAAAAAGATCTTTTTAGTGATTGAAAGGCCTCAATGGCTTCTGGTGACCAGTTAGTCGCATCAGCGCCTTTCTTGGTCACCTGGGTCATGGGGGCAACAACTGAAGAGTACCCCCTAATAAACCACCTATAATAATTAGCAAAGCCTAGAAATCTCTGCAGGGCTTTGAGGCCTGAAGGCTGCGGCCAATCCAAAACTGCTGAGACTTTGCTTGGATCCATTGCCAGTCCAGAGGTGGATATAATATACCCTAAAAATTCTACCTCTTTCACCTCGAAGAGGCATTTCTCAGCTTAGCATATAACTGGTTCTCCCTGAGCTTTTGTAACACAAATCTTACATGCTGCCTGTGTTCCTGTAAGTTTTTTGAAAAAATTAAAATATCATCAAGATAGACCACTGTGAACCTGCCAGACACATCTCTGAAGATATCGCTTACAAACTCCTGAAAGACAGCTGGGGCATTGCACAATCCAAAGGGCATAACTAAATACTCATAGTGACCGTCAGGAGTGTTAAATGCGGTCTTCCACTCGTCGCCCTCTCTAATCCGAATAAGATTGTATGCCCCCCTCAAGTCTAACTTTGAAAAAACACAGGCCTCAGTAATCTGAGTAACAGGTCATTAATAAGTGGAAGAGGGTATCGATTTTTGATGGTGATTTTGTTTAGCTGCCTGTAGTCTATGCAGGGGCGAAGACCACCATCCTTCTTTTTAACAAAAAAGAAACCTGCACCCGCAGGAGACTTGGAGGCACGGATAAATCCCTTCTCCAAGTTCTCCTTGATGTAATCTTTCATTGCCACCTTTTCAGGGCTGGAGAGGTTATACAAATGACCCCTAGGAGGCAGTGTACCCGGTCTCAATTCAATGGGGCAGTCATAGGGTCTATGTGGAGGCAACCTTTCAGCAGATCGAGGACAAAATACATCGGAAAAATCAGTGTACTGAGGTGGGACCCCCTGGACCTGTACCTCTGAAGCACACACAGAGATAGATTTGAGACAATTTTCCTGACAATAGGAGGACCAGGCAGATAATTGGCCCTCTTTCCAGTCTATTTGAGGGGAATGCTTCTTCAACCATGGTAGCCCCAATACGACAGATGAGGTGGCCATTTTTAAAACATAGAACTGGATGACCTCAGTGTGCAATACTCCAACCTGAAGTGTGAGCGGCGGAGTTTGACAAAGAGGTGTCTTGTTCTGTAAAGGAGAGTCATCGATTGCTGTAACATAGATGTGTCTTTGTATGGGAAGAATGGGAATGTTAAAGTTCAAAGCAAGGTCTCTGTCAATGAAGTTGGCAGCTGACCCAGAGTCAACAAATGCAGAGGTTAGGAAGTCACTGTTCTCCCAATGAAGAGAACAGGGCAGTAAGATTTTATTCTGACATGGAGGTAGAACTGGCTCGCTTAGGGTGGTACCTCCAACCATCCCTAAGTGGACAAGTTTTCCGCCTTCTTACCGCAGTTCTGCACTCGATGCCCCTTTTCCCCACAATATAGACACAGACCCTCCTTCCTTCTCCTAGCTTTCTCAGCGACTGAGAGTCGTCCGTGCCCCAACTGCATTGGCTCCTCCTCTGGAACCTCAGGGGAACCCACAGTAGAGAGTGCTCTAACTAGCACAGATGACCTGCCCTTTTTGTGATAACGAATGCGTCTATTGATTTTAACCGATAAGGCAATAGCCGCATCTACATCTTTGGGCTCAGGATGGCCTATCATGACATCAACAATGGACTCGGAGATACCGGTCATGTATGTGTCTAGAAGAGTGAACTGATCCCACCTCGCTAAGACCGCCCACCTTCTAAACTCGACAGCGTACTCCTCAACCATACGATTGCCTTGCTTTAGGCATCGGAGTTTACGCTCGGCAGTGCCGGCTAAATCAGGATCCTCATATATGATGGCCATGTTCTTGAAAAACTCGGACACTGAAGATAAGGCAGAGTGACCCTCAGGTAAGCTGAAAGCCCATGTCTGAGAATCCCCTTGTAACAAAGTTTTAATAAGAGTTACTCTCTGTACCTCAGAACCAGATGAAATTGGCCTCATCTGAAAATAGGCTAAACAACGATTTTTGAAATTACTGAAGTCGGACCGAGAACCAGAAAATCTTTCAGGAAGAGCCATCTTAGAATATTAAGTGGCGCCGGTAGTTTCTGAAAGGCCTCAGTCAGCTGGTTGATCTGGGCCTACTGAGCAGCAACTGTGTTTCTAAGCTCATCGACTGCTGTAATTAAAGCCTGCAACTGCTCAGCAACTCCCTCCATGATACTTTTACTGGTCTGCAGTACTGTAATGATGTGGTGTTTTGGTGTACACACTCAGAGGTTTCTGATTATTGGTGATCCGCAGTATCACCAGTAATACAGGTATATTTGATTATATGGTGATCTGCGGAATCACCAATAATACAAATATTTATACGTACTCTGGAAAACACAAGGTACAGATGATATAACTTGTGGAAAACGCAACACACTGACGTTAACTCAGAGGGATGGTGACCTCTGGAAGGAAGGGCAGTGTGTGCGATTCTGGATTCTGCGACTAGGATAAGAACGCAGAATCGCGTTCCTCAACAGCAATGATATGCTGAGGAGTTACTGAGTTCCCCGCAAGGAGAACTCAGCAGAGTTAACCCTTTAGTGGGCGAACCACTAAAGGGGGCGAAGTCAAACGGAAAACGGTTCAATATCAGAACTGGCAAGGAAGTACCGAATCGACAGACAGAAATCAAGATCAGAGGTCAAGCCAAGGTCAGTAACGGAAAATCAGAGGTACAGAATCGAGAAACACAAGAGTAGTCAGAAGCCAAGCCAATAGTCGGTAACGGTACAGGCTGGTGAAGTACAAAATCAGGAGACAAGAGAATAAACAGGTAACAGGCAAAAGGTCATACACAATATACAATGCAATTAGTACTTTAGGCTATCAACAGAATCTCGCAAAAAAAAAAAAAGTGGGATCAGCGCATCACCAGACTGCCTCTGAATGGCCTCAGCTCAGAGATGCGCTGAGCCCCCCCAGAAACTGCAAACGCACCTTGAACCCAAACAGAGGCTCTGCATATACACCAAAGGAAAACTATTAAGTGGGAGCAGCTGACCAGAAATAAATCAATCAAACATAGCAAAGAAATGAACAGCGCTACTTAAAAACAGATGAGTGCTTACCTGCAAAAAAGTGCACACCCCACTCATGGGATTCAAATACACAATGAGCATACACATGACCTGTCTACCACTTGGAGGATGTTAGTTTCCACTAACAATTTGCAATTTGTTAGGTACTCGTCCCTCCCACTGTCGAAGAAGTCTTTCCTCCATGGGAGGGGACCTAACACTAACTAAATTCTACCTATGCATATGCATAGCCTGGGCGCGCTACCAGTAAAATTGAGAATTGCGCAAAAAAAGTGGGATCAGCGCATCACCAGACTGCCTCTGAATGGCCTCAGCTCAGAGATGCGCTGAGCCCCCCCAGAAACTGCAAACGCACCTTAAACCCAAACAGAGGCTCTGCATATACACCAAAGGAAAACTATTAAGTGGGAGCAGCTGACCAGAAATAAATCAATCAAACATAGCAAAGAAATGAACAGCGCTACTTAAAAACAGATGAGTGCTGACCTGCAAAAAAGTGCACACCCCACTCATGGGATTCAAATACACAATGAGCATACACATGACCTGTCTACCACTTGGAGGATGTTAGTTTCCACTAACAATTTGCAATTTGTTAGGTACTCGTCCCTCCCACTGTCGAAGAAGTCTTTCCTCCATGGGAGGGGACCTAACACTAACTAAATTCTACCTATGCATATGCATAGCCTGGGCGCGCTACCAGTAAAATTGAGAATTGCGCAAAAAAAGTGGGATCAGCGCATCACCAGACTGCCTCTGAATGGCCTCAGCTCAGAGATGCGCTGAGCCCCCCCAGAAACTGCAAACGCACCTTGAACCCAAACAGAGGCTCTGCATATACACCAAAGGAAAACTATTAAGTGGGAGCAGCTGACCAGAAATAAATCAATCAAACATAGCAAAGAAATGAACAGCGCTACTTAAAAACAGATGAGTGCTTACCTGCAAAAAAGTGCACACCCCACTCATGGGATTCAAATACACAATGAGCATACACATGACCTGTCTACCACTTGGAGGATGTTAGTTTCCACTAACAATTTGCAATTTGTTAGGTACTCGTCCCTCCCACTGTCGAAGAAGTCTTTCCTCCATGGGAGGGGACCTAACACTAACTAAATTCTACCTATGCATATGCATAGCCTGGGCGCGCTACCAGTAAAATTGAGAATTGCGCAAAAAAAGTGGCATCAGCGCATCACCAGACTGCCTCTGAATGGCCTCAGCTCAGAGATGCGCTGAGCCCCCCCAGAAACTGCAAACGCACCTTGAACAGGCTGGCGAAGTACAAAATCAGGAGACAAGAGAATAAACAGGTAACAGGCAAAAGGTCATACACAATATACAATGCAATTAGTACTTTAGGCTATCAACAGAATCTGGCTAAGTGTGGATCCCCAGCTCCAGCCAGTTCTAGCACACTTTGGGATCTGACTAGGGTCTGAGCGCTAACACACAAGTATTTGCTGACTGCAGACAACTTGCAACTGACAGAATGCCTGCTTTTATACTGTGCTGAACTCAAACAGCCCGCCCAGCCATTCAACCAATCACAACATGGCTCAAGGACCTTGCAGCACAGCTCAAGGACCTTGCTGAGGTCAGCTGACCAGCTGGTCAGCTGACTCTCCTTCTAAGAGTATAAAAGGCTCTACTGCACACGCGCGCGGCCCCTACGGGGTCCAGACTGTCATGAGAGGTGTCTCGGCGAGCAGCATGCCATGAGGCCTGTGAAGGTGTTCCAGGAGTGCAGCCTCGGCGTGGAGTACGCCAAGAGGTCTGCGACTGAGTGGTGGATCGTGCTGCCGCTGCGGACGTGGACGTTTCTCCGCGTTCCGCATGCGACCATGCGGGCGGTCGCGCTGCTGATGCGGACGCGGACAATCCTCCACGTTCAGCCTGCTGTTGCCTCATTACACCAAGTTTGTGAGCTTCGCGGTCTTTGGCATCAATAATTTGCACTGAAATAAAATAAATCTGATTGGATGTGGCTCCACCACTTTTCTGAATTTGAACCCCAATCACCCAATGGCCAAGTGTACCAGGTACAGGTGATTAACAGTGCAAGAGGCTTGTGCCATTAACAGTGCAAGAATGGCAGCAATTAAATATTTCCCTTAAAAATCAATAGGTAGATTTTAATTGGCTTTTGTAGGCTCCACCCACCTTTCTGAATATTAATACCAGTCACCCAGTGACCATCTGTGCAAAGTTTGAGAACCCTACTATTAACAGTGTAAGAATGGCTGCAGTTTACATTTTCCCAATGAAATTTGTATTTTTCTCCACCCACTGATTTCCTGACATTGTTCGGGTATGTATTTGGCTGGTATTGGCTCTGCCTACTTTTTCTAACCCTAACACACAATTACTCAATGACCAAGTTTGTGTGCTTTGCGGTCTTTGGCATCAATAATTTGCATTGAGATTAAACAAATCTGACTGGCTGTTTGTGGCTCCACCTCTTTGTCTAAATTTGAACACCAGTCACCCAATGACCAACTGTACCAGGTTTAAGGCTTGTGCCATTAACAGTGCAAGAATGCCAGCAATTACATATTCCCCTTGAAACACAATAGGTGAATTTTGATTAGCTTTTGTAGGCTCCACCCACTTTTCTGAATATTAATCTCAGTCACCCAGTGACCAATTGTGAAAAGTTTGAGAACCCTACCATTAACAGTGTAAGAATGGCTGCAGTTTACATTTTCTCAGTGAAATTTGTATTTGTCTCCGCCCACTGAGGACCCGGTATTGCCCAATTATGTATTTGGCTGGTGTTGGCTGCGCCCACTTTTCCTAACCCTAACACACAATTAATCAATTACTCAATGACCAAGTTTGTGAGCTTTGCGGTCTTTGGCATCAATAACCTGCGTTAAAATGAAACAAATAAGATTGGCTGTTTGTGGCTCCACCCCCTTTTATCAATTCAAACCCAAGTCACCCAATGATCAACTGTACCAGGTTTGAGGCTTGTGCCATTAACAGTGCAAGAATGGCAGCAATGAAATATTCCCATGAAAAATCAAAAGGTAATTTTTGATTGGCTTTTGTAGGCTCCACCCAAGTTTCTGAATATTAATCCAAGTCACCCAGTAATTAACTGTGCAAAGTTTGAGAACCCTACAATTAACAGTCACCCAATGATCAACTGTACCAGGTTTGAGGCTTGTGCCATTAACAGTGCAAGAATGGCAGCAATGTAAATATTCTCCTTGAAAATCAATAGGTGAATTATAATTGGCTTTTGTAGGCTCCTCCCACCTTTCTGAATATTAATCCCAGTCACCCAGTGACCAACTGTGCAAAGTTTGAGAAATCTACCATTAACAGTGTAAGAATGGCTGCAGTTTACATTTTGCTAGTAAAATTTGTATTTGTCTCTACCCACTTATGACCCCCTGTTGCCCGCTTATGTATTTGGCTGGTGTTGGCTGTGCCCACTTTTCTAACCCTCACACACAATTAATCAATTACTCAATTACCAAGTTTGTGAGCTTTGCGGTGTTTGACATCAATAATTTGCATTGGAATGAAACAAATCTGATTAGCTGTTTGTGGCTCCACCCCCTTTCTGAAATTGAACCCCAGTCCCCCAATGATCAACTGCACAAGGTTTGATGCTTGTGCCATTAACAGTGCAAGAATGGCAGCAATGTAAATATTCCCCTTGAAAATCAATAGGTTAATTTTGATTGGCTTTTATAGACTCCACCCACCTTTCTGAATATTAATCCCAGTCACCCAGTGACCA